>NC_056441.1:26316717-26444668 GCF_018296145.1 Oncorhynchus tshawytscha
GGCATCTATGTAACATCTATGTATCATCTACATATCATCTATGTATCATCTATGTAGGATCTATGTAGAATATATGTAGGGCATCTATGTAGAATATATGTAGGGCATCTACATAGCATCTGTGTAGGGCATCTATGTAGCATCCATGTAGGGCATTTATGTAGCATCTATGTAGGGCTTATATGTATCATCTATGTAAAATATATATTAGCATCTATGTAGGGCATCTATGTAGGATCTATGTAGACTATATGTGGCATCTATGTAGGACCTATGTAGCATATATGTAGCATATATGTAGGGTATCTATGTAGGATCTATGTTGAATATTTGTAGGGCATCTATGTAGGGCATTTATATAGAATCTATGTAGGGCATCTATGTTGGGCATCTATGTAGCATCTATGTAGTGCATTTATGTAGGGTATCCTTGTAGCATCTATGTATCATCTATGTAGCATTTATGTAGAATCTATGTTGGGTATCTATGTAGGGCATCTATGTAACATCTATGTATCATCTACATATCCTCTATGTATCATCTATGTAGCATCTATGTAGGGCATCTATGTAGCATCCGTGTAGGGCATTTATTTATCATATATGTATCATCAATGTGGCAGCTATGCAGGGCATTTATGTAGGGCATCTATGTAGCATTGATGTATCATCTATTTAGCGTCTATGTAGCATATATGTATCATCTATGTATCATCTATGTAGGGAATCTATGTAGCATCTATGTAGGGCGTCTATGTAGAATATATGTACGGCATCTATGTAGGGCATCTATGTAGGGCATCTATGTAGCATCTATGTAGGGCATCTATGTAGCATCTATGTATGCATATATGTAGCGCCTATTTAGGGCATCTATGTAGGGCATCTATGTAGCATCTATGTAGGGCATATATGTTGCATCTATGTAGGGCATCTATGTAGCATCTATGTAGGGCATATATGTTGCATCTATGTAGAATATATGTAGGGCATCTATGGAGGGCATCTATGTAGTGCTTATGAATGTTCTATAATGTCTTATAAAGTTGAACCAAACAGATTAAAAATAACACAGACTCCCATTCAAACACATTCCAGTATTGATATTCTGTCCAATCTATATACTGTTCAGGTGTACTGCAAGAGAAAGTCATCTACCTTGGAAGAGGGGATAATTGCATTGCAGTGTTTATGTGGATAACTTGATCAGAGCTGAGGTGTGTTAAGGTAAGCCTGTTCGTGAAATCACACAGAGGAATCAATATTGTGAAGGGCACATGTTACTTTGGTGTACGATAAGCCCTGCTGTTAGTGCCAATGTTATTTTACCATTCTTTCTCCACGTTGCACCAAGTCAAATAAAAGTCTAATAAAGATGAAGGGTTGGCATCATGAAAAAGGCTTCAATCAACTGGAGCAGTGAGTGGAGAAAAGAGATGGGTGAGTGCAGAGAACAGAGATAAAAAGAGGTAAAAACATAGATAGAAATGATCTTGTCCCTCCTCTCTTTCTCTCTTCTCTCATTCTCCCCTCCTCCCTGGTCCCTGTCAGTCCACTCAGTGTTGATTTCCATATCAATATTTGAGTGGTGCTGAATAATTTAAAGGCATGTGGTGACACAACAGGATGGGAGGCAGAGTGGCACTTCCCTTGCCACCGCTAGCTAGCTCCTTATTGTGTGTTTACTGTGTGTGTGTGTGTGGGGGGGTCTGAATAAAACGTGGGAGAAAAAGGATCTCAAATGCTCATGGGAGAAGAAAAAACCTGTTGGAAAACCACCAGTAAGAACACTTGACGAAATGACAAAAATAAGTGACAATTTCTCTGAATGAAATACATTGCTTTGTATAAGCCTGGTATGTAAGGTAGGCATATGCACTTTGTGTTGTGAGGCCAATGCACTGGCAATAACCTGATGAAGCAAGCCACCTTTGTGGAGAGTATACCAGTGATCACTGACACACAGCTGAGAGAGAGAGAGAGAGAGAGAGATAGAGAGAGTAGAGAGATTGGATATAGAGTAGAGGGAGAGAGAGCAAAGAGAGAGTAGAGAGAGTAGAGAGAGAGAGCAGAGAGTAAAGAGAGAGAGTAGAGAGAGTAGTGAGAGTAGTGAGAGCAGAGAGAGCAGAGAGAGAGTAGAGAGAGTGTAGCGAGAGTAGAGAGAGTAGAAAGAGAGTTGAGAGTAGCAAGAGAGTAGAGAGTATAGAAAGAGAGTAGAGAGAGGGAGAGTGTATAGAAAGAGAGAAAGAAAGAGAGTAGAGAGAGGGAGAGTAGATAGTAGATAGTAGAGAGAGTAGAGAGTAGAGAGAGAGAGAAAGAGAGTAGAGAGAGAGTAGAGAGAGAGAGAGAGAGAAAAGTATCTACCTCACTTGCTTTGGCAATGTTAACACGTTTCCCATGCCAATAAAGCCCTTGAATTGAATTGAATTGAATTGAGAAAGAGAGTAGAGAGTTGAGAGTGAGTTTTTAGAGTGAGCAGAGAGATAGTAGAGAGAGTAGAGTGAGAGTGGAGAGAGTAGAGAGAGTAGAAAAAGTGGAGAGAGAGAGTAAAAGTTACTGAAAGTGGTGTAGGCGGTAAACATATGACATAATTAAATCAATGTATACTGGCAATATGTGCAGCATTAAAATTGATAGGAAAATAACAGAATTCTTTAACCAGGGGCGGGGCCTTCGCCAGGGTTGCAATCTGAGCCCTGCACTCTTCAAAATTTACATTAACGAATTGGCCACAATTCTAGAAAAATCCTTAGCTCCTGGTGTTAGTCTCCACAATTCAGAAGTTAAATGCCTACTCTTCGCAGATGACCTATGCCTGCTGTCACCCACAGCACATGGCCTACAGCAGAGCCTGGACCTGCTAGAGCAGTAGTGGGCCCTGGCAGTAAACCCCAAAATACTAAAATAATGATTTTCCAGAAAAGATCCAGATCTCAGGGAAATAGACCAAAGTTCTCAATTGGTACAAAATATATTGAGTACTGTACACACTACAATTTCTTAGGTTTAAAAATAAGCTCAACTGGACACCTTAATTAATGAGGCAGTGAATGAGCTGAGAGAGAAAGCATGCAGGGCATTCTATGCCATTAAAAAGCTAATTCAAATTGAAATAGCTATTAAAATTTGGCTAAAAATAATTGAATATGTCATTGAACCAATTGCACTTTATGGCAAGGAGGTGTGGGGTCCACTTGCAAAACAAGATTTCATCAAATGGGACAAACACCCCATTGAAACCCTGCATGCAGAGTTCTGTAAGATTCTCCTACATGTCCAGAGGAAAACTACAAACAATGCATGCAGGGCAGAATTAGGCCAATATCCACTAATAATAAAAACTCAAAAAAGAGCAATTAAGTTTTGGAAACATCTAAAATACAGTGACCCCCTCTCATATCATTACCAAGCCCTGCAATGCCAAGAGCTGAGCAAAGAAAAGAGTCACCTCATCCAGCTGGTCCTGGGGCTGAGTTCACAAACCTGTTCTACTAACGCACTGAAGCTTCAGGACCAGAACATCCAATCAATCAGGATAAACCAAATTACAACACAGTCAAAACAAAACTATATTGCTTATTGGGAAACACAAACACAAGCACAAAGCAAAATGTAGTGCTATCTGGCCCTAAATCAACAGTACACCGTGGCTAAATATTTGACCACAGTTACTGATCAAAACCTTAGAAAAACCTTGACAAAGTACAGGCTCAGTGAGCACAGCCTTGCCATTGAGAAGGCTAGACACAGGAAAACCTGGCTCCCTGTAGAGGAAAGGCTGTGCAACCACTGCACAACAGCAGAACCTGAGACGGAGCTGCATTTCCTGACAAAATGTCAAAAATATAAAACAATTAGAGAGTGTCATTTTCCTAAATTTGAAACCCTTATTCAAGGTTTCAAAGACCTCTCTGATGGGGATAGGCTACCCGTCCTGTTGGGGGAGGACGCAGAGAGCTGTGGGTTGGCAGCGCACTACATTGCTGCCTGCCATAAGATGAGGGACAGTGTCTGACAGACCAACCAACCTGCACATGTCCTCTACTGTATGCTTATTGTTATTGTTGAATGTATGGTTATTTTGACCCTTGGTTATTGTTGTTACTGTTGTCCCATTGACAATTTTGATTCTCATTTTTATTTATTTTTATATTGTAAATATCCAAAATAAGCTTTGGCAATATGTACATTGTTACGTCATGCCAATAAAGCGAATTGAATTGAAATTGAGAAAATTGAGTAGAGAGAGCAGAGAGAGAGTAGAGAGAGTAGATAGAGAGTACAGAGAGAGTAGAGAGAGGAGAGAGAGTAGATATAGAGTAGAGAGAGTAGAGAGGGAGAGAGAGTAATTAGAGAGTAGAGAGAGAGTAGAGCAAGAGAGAGAGTAGAGAGAGAGAGTAGATAGAGAGCAGAGATAGAGTAGAGAGAGTAGATAGTAGAGAGAGGGTAGAGAGAGAGTAGAGAGAGTAGAGAGAGAAGATAGGGAGTAGAGAGAGAAGATAGAGAGTAGAGAGAGAGCTGAGAGATAGTAGAGAGAGTAGAGTGAGAGTGGAGAGAGTAGAGAGAGTAGAGTGAGAGAGAGTAGAGAAAGTGGAGAGAGAGAGTAGAGAGAGCAGAGAGAGTAGAGAGAGTAGATAGAGAGTAGAGAGAGTAGATAGTAGAGAGAGAGTAGAGAGAGAGTAGAGAGAGTAGGTAGGGAGTAGAGACATTTTATAGAGAGTAGAGAGAGAGCAGAGAGATAGTAGAGAGAGTAGAGTGAGAGTGGAGAGAGTAGAGAGTAGAGAGAGAGTAGACAGTCGAGAAACGGAGAGAGTAGAAAGAGAGTAGAGGCAGAGAGAGAGTAGAGAGAGAGTAGATAGAGAGCAGAGAGAGTAGAGAGAAGAGAGTAGATTGAGAGTAGAGAGAGAATAGAGAGAGAGTAATTAGACAGTAGAGAGAGAGTAGAGTGTAGATACAGAGAGTAGAGAGGGAGAGTAGAGAGAGGGTAGAGAAAGTTTAGAGAGAGTAGAGAGAGAGAGTAAAGTGAGAGAGAGAGAGTAAAGTGAGAGAGCGAGAGTAGAGAGAGTAGGGCGAGAGAAAGAGTGGAAAGAGTAGATATAGGGTAGAGAGAGAGTAGATAGAGAGTAGGTAAAAAGCAGAGATAGAGTAGAGATATTATATAGACAGTAGAGAGAGAGTAGAGAGCGAGATAGTAGAAAGAGAGAGTAGCCGTGGCTTTTGTGGCGCGATGGGTAACGATGCTTCGTGAGTGACTGTGGTTGATGTGTGCAGAGGGTCCCTGGTTTGAGCCCAGATTGGGGCGAGGAGAGGGACGGAAGCTATACTGTTACATTGGCAGCAGCACTTGGCAGCAGCACTGTAGACTACTTCCTCACCGACCTAAACCCAGAGTCTCTCAGAGCCTTCACAGTCAGCCCACTAACACCTCTCTCAGACCACAGTAAAATCACTGTGTCTGAGAAGAGCAGATCCCAACCATGAAGCATCACGGCCCAATCATTTACATGGTACAAAACAGGCCTATAGATGGAGTGCAAACAGTACAGACATCTACCAAAAAGCATTTAGTAGCCATGAAGGTGTAAATTTGGCTGTTTGGAACATAAACCTTATATTTGACAAATTAGCCTCCTTGGCTAATTTAAAGAAGCATAAGAGCAAACCAGAAATAACAGATAATGAAAAATGGTTTGATAATGATTGCAAAAATCTAAGAAAGTCATTGAGAAATATATCTAATCAAAAACACAGAGAACCAGAGAACAAAAATATACGCCTTCGCTATGTGGAAACGCTGAAGCAATACAAACATACCCTAAGAACAAAAAAGGAACAGCACATTAGAAATCAGCTGGATGGAATTGAGGAATCCATAGAATCAAACCATTTCTGGGAGAATTGGAATAAATTAAACAAACCTCATCATGAGGAATTGGCTATACAAAATGGGGATATGTGGAGAAATCACTTTGCAAACCTCTACAGCAATATAACAAAGAGCCCAGAACAAAAGGATATACAAGAAAAATGACAAATCCTTGAATCAGCAGTCAAAGACTATCAGAATCCTGTGGATACCCCAATTACAGAAGAATAATTATTGGGAAAACTATGCACTCTCCAACCCAAAAAGGCCTGTGGTGCTGATGGTAATTTAAAATAAATGATCAAATATACAGACCACAAATTCAAATTGGCTATACTCAAACTCTTCAACATTATCCTCACTGCAGGTATTTTCCCCGGTATTTGGAACCAGGGATTGATCACACCAATCTATAAAAATGGAGACAAATTTGACCCAAATATTTACAGAGGAATTTGCATTAACAGCAACTTGGGGAAAATTCTCTGCAGTATTATAAATAGCAGACTACATAATTTCCTTGACGAACACAACGTCCTGAGCAGAAGCCAGATTGGATTTCTAAAAAATTATTGTACAACAGACACATTTAAACCCTCCACACTCTAATTGATAAACAAGTAAATCAAAACAAAGGCCAAATCTACTCATGTTTTGTAGATTTCAAGAAAGCATTTGATTCAATTTGGCACGAAGGTATTTTTTTAATAAACGAATAGAAAGTGGTATTGGAGGGAAAACATATGATTTTATTAAATCAATGTACACTAAAAACAAATGTGCGGTTAAAATTGGCAACAAGCAAACAGACTTCTTCTCTCAGGGACGGGGAGTGAAACAGGGCTGTCCAATAAGTCCAACACTATTTAACATCTACATTAATGAATTGGCAAAAACATTAGAAGAATTGGCAGCACCTGGTATCACCCTACACAACACTGAAATCAAGTGTCTGCTGTACGCAGATGACCTGGTGCTGCTGTCTCCCACTAAAGAGGGGTTACAGCAACACCTAGATCATCTTCACAGGTTCTGTCAGACCTGGGCTCTGACCGTTAACCTAAAAAAAACAAATATAATTATATTCCAAAAAAGGTCTGGTAATAAGGATGACAAATATAAATTCTATTTGGACACAGTTCTATTAGAACACACCTAAAACTACACATATCTAGGACTAAATATCAGCAACACAGGTAGCTTTCACATGGCTGTGAATGAGCTGAGAGACAAAGCAAGAAGAGCATTCTATGCCATTAAAAGGAAAATCAAAATCGAAATTCCAATTAGAATCTGGCTTAAAATGTTTCAATCAGTTATAGAACCAATTGCTCTATATGGCAGTAAAGTATGGGGTCCAATCTCGAATAATGAATTTACCAAATGGGACAAACATCCAATCGAAATACTGCATGCAGAGTTTTGCAAAACTGTATTGCCAGTGCAAAGAAAAACTCCAAATAACGCATGTAGAGCAGAATTGGGCCAATAACCCCTCCTCATTCGAATAGAAAAAAGATCCATCAAATTTTACAACCATCTAAAAGCAAGTGACCCCAAACCATTCCATCACACAGCTCTACAATGTCAAGAGATGAAAAAAGAGAAAAGTCCCCTCAGCCAGCTGGTTCTGAGGCTCAGTTCACTAACCCAAACCATCCCCATAGAGCCTCAGGACAGCACTCAGAAAATCTGGCCCAACCAAATCATCACACAACAAAAATAAAATATATCACCGATTGGAAAGACACCACAACAAATCTAAGTATACTTCAATGATATTTGGCTCTAAACAGACAGTACATGGTGGCAGACTATCTGACCACTTTGACTGATAGAAAACTGAGGAAAACATTAACTAGGTACAGACTTAGTGAGCACAGTCTGGCTATAGAGACCGTCACAGACAAACCTGGCTGCCCAGAGAGGACAGGCTGTGCTCACTCTGCTCCAGGGGAGAGGTAGAGACAGAGCTGCATTTCCTATTACACTGTGACAAATACTCAGACCTAAGAGAATATTTCTTTCCCAAAATCATAATTCAATACAAAGAATTTGAAACTATAAAAGATTAAGAAAAAAATAAATATTTATTGGGTGAAAAGCCTAAATGTGCTGTTTTGGCAGCCAAATATGTGTCCTCCTGCCACAACCTGAGGGACAGCCAGTGAAAAGTGCAAAGTAATGTCGATAATATTTCCCATCTTGTTTTGTTTTGGCTTTCATACCACGTCATGTGTCTTCTCAGTCATGTTGACACTGGTCTACTACCATTGCTTTAATGTATTGTTGTTCTCATTAATATTGTTGTTGTAGTTGTTGCTAATGGTAATCCCATGTCCACTACGACTATTATTATTGCTGTTGGTCCTACCATTTATTTATATATAAATATGTATATATATTTTATATATAAATATATATTTGTATTTATTTGTATTTTTCGATATGTATACTTTGACAGTGTAAGTAATAATGAACTTGCCATGTCAATAAAGTCAATTGAATTGAATTGAGTAGAGAGAGAGTTGAGATAGAGTAGATAGAGAGTAGAGCGTGGGCACTAGAAAAGTCTGCAGCACCCGGCCTCACCCTACTAGAATCTGAAGTCAAATGTATACTGTTTGCTGATGATCTGGTGCTTCTGTTACCAACCAAGGAGGGCCTACAGCAGCACCTAGATATTCTGCACAGATTCTGCCAGACCTGGGCGCTGATAGTAAATCTCAGTAAGACCAAAATAATGGTGTTCCAAAAAAGGTCCAGTCGCCAGGACCACAAATACAAATTCCATCTAGACACCATTGCCCTAGAGCACACAAAAAACTATACATACCTTGGCCCAAACATCAGCGCCACAGGTAACTTCCACAAAGCTGTGAACGATCTGAGAGACAAGGCAAGAAGGGCATTCTATGCCATCAAAAGGAACATAAAATTCAACATACCAATTAGGATCTGGCTAAAAATACTTGAATCAGTCATAGAGCCCATTGCCCTTTATGGTTGTGAGGTCTGGGGTCCGCTCACCAACCAAGATTTCACAAAATGGGACAAACACCAAATTGAGACTCTGCATGCAGAATTCTGCAAAAATATCCTCAGTGTACAACGTAGAACACCAAATAATGCATGCAGAGCAGAATTAGGTCGATACCCACTAATGATCAAAATCCAGAAAAGAGCTGTGAAATTCTACAACCACCTAAAAGGAAGCGATTCCCAAACCTTCCATAACAAAGCCATCACCTACAGAGAGATGAACCTGGAGAAGAGTCCCCTAAGCAAGCTGGTGCTGGGGCTCTGTTCACAAACACAAACAGAACGCACAGAGCCCCAGGAAAGCAGCACATTTAGACCCAAGCAAATCATGAGAAAACAAAAAGAGAATTACTTGACACATTGGAAAGAACTAACAAAAAAGCAGAGCAAACTAGAATGCTATTTGACCCTAAACAGAGAGTACACAGTGGCAGAATACCTGAATCAAACTTAAGGAAAGCTTTGACTACGTACAGACTCAGTGAGCATAGCCTTGCTTTTGAGAAAGGCCGCCGTAGGCAGACCTGGCTCTCAAGAGAAGACAGGCTATGTGCACACTGCCCACAAAATGAGGTTGAAACTGAGCTGCACTTCCTAACCTCCTGCCCAATGTATGACCATATTAGAGACACATATTTCCTTCATATTAAACAGATCCACAGAGAAATTGAAAACAAACCCAATTTTGATAAACTCCCATATCTACTGGCTGAAATCCCACAGTGTGCCATCACAGCAGCAAGATTTGTGACCTGTTGCTACAAGAAAAGGTCAACCAGTGAAGAACAAACACCATTGTAAATACAACCCATATTTATGCTTATTTATTTTCCCTTTTGTACTTTAACCATTTGTACATTGTTACAACACTGTATATATACATAATATGACATTTGTAATGTCTTTATTATTTTGAAACTTCTCTATGTGTAATGTATACTGTTCATTTTTATTGTTTATTTCACTTTTGTATATTATCTACCTCACTTGCTTTGGCAATGTTAACACATGTTTCCCATGCCAATAAAGCCCATTGAGTTGAATTGAGTAGAGAGAGAGAGTAGAGAGTAGAGAGAGAACAGAATGTAGAGAGAGAGTTGATAGAGCGATGAGACAGAGAGCAGAGAGAGGAGAGAGATTAGAGAGAATAGATAGAATGTAGAGAGAGCGAAAGTAGAGAGAGAGAGTAGAGAGATTAGAGAGAGAGTAGAGAGAGTAGAGAGAGGAAGAAAGAGAGTAGAGAGAGTAGAGAGAGGGAGAGTAGAGAGAGTAGAGAGAGGGAGGGTAGAGAGAGTAGAGAGAGAGATTAGAGAGAGTAGAGAGAGTAGATAGAGAGCAGAGAGAGAGTAGATAGAGAGTAGAGAGAGTAGATAGAGAGTAGAGAGAGCAGAGAGAGAGTAGATAGAGAGTAGAGAGAGGGAGAGGAGAGAGTAGAGAGAGAGAAGAGAGAGAGTAGAGAAAGTGGAGAGAGAGAGAGAGAGTAGAGAGATTATATAGAGCAGAGAGAGAGTAGATAGAGAGTAGAGAGAGGGAGAGGAGAGAGTAGAGAGTAGAGAGAGAGTAGAGAAAGTGAAGAGAGAGTAGAGAAAGTGGAGAGGGAGAGAGAGTAGAGATTATATAGAGAGTAGAGAGTAGAGAGAGAAGATAGAACATAGAGAGAGAGTAGAGAGAGCGAGAGTAGAGAGATTATATAGAGAGTAGAGAGAGAGAGTAATTAGAGAGTAGAGGGAGAGGAGAGAGAGAGTACAGAGAGAGTAGAGCGAGAGAGAGAGAGTAGATAGAGAGCATAGAGTAGAGAGAGAGAGTAGATAGAGAGTAGAGACATCAGAGAGAGAGCAAGAGTAGAGAGACTAAAGAGAGTAGAGAGTACAGAGAGCAGATAGAGAATAGATAGAGAGAGTAGATAGTAGATAGAGAGTAGAGAGAGTGTAGAGAGAGAAGAGAGAGATTAGAGAGAATAGATAGAACGTAGAGAGAGCATAGAGAGAGTAGAGAGAACCAGTGAAGAACAAACACCATTTGTAAATACAACCCATATTTATGCTTATTTATTTTCACCTGTGTACCCTTAACCATTTGTACATCGTTGCAACACTGTATATATACATAATATGACATTTGTAAAGTCTTTATTGTTTTGAAACTTCTGTATGTGTAATGTTTACTGTTAATTTTTAATGTTTATTTCACTTTTGTTTATTATCTACCTCACTTGCTTTGGCAATGTTAACACATGTTTCCCATGCCAATAAAGCCCCTTGAATTGAATTGAATTGAATAGTAGAGAGAGAGCAAGAGTAGAAAGAGGGAAAGAGAGTAGAGTAGATAGAGAGTAGAAAGAGTGAGAGTGTAGAGAGAGAGTAGAGAGAGTAGAGAGAAAGAGAGTACAGAGAGAGAATGAAAGAGAGTAGAGCGATAGCAGAGAATGGGAGAGAGGGAGAGAGAGTGAGTAGAGAGAGAGAGAGTGATAGAAAGAATGAGGGAGTAGATAGAGAGAGGGAGAGAGAGTATAAACAGAGTAAACTGAAATGACTGCCCTTTGGATCCCATTGAGCCACGTCAGATAATTTTCTCCTGTCCGCGTGACGGATCAGCCATTTATCACCGTGGTAACTAACCTGGGACTGAGTAGCTAGGCTATACTGTCGTCACAGAGCCTTTGTCCTGGTTGGCTGGTATAGGGCTGTTCTCCTTTCATCCATTTCAGTTAACACAGTGGAAAGGAGGATGATACTATAAACCTGTCTTGAATATTGTATAATAGATTGTAATAAAGTTACTAGAAGAGGCGTACCCATTCAAGTCAATGAGGCTCTCATTCTATTCTGCGGTTTTCTAACAGAAAGGCTCAGTGCAACATGGCAGTTGTCATCGTTTATAAAAGTTTTTCTCTAAAAAGTCCAAATAAACATGTCTCCAACCGCCATATCACACACTGAGTGCACAAAACATTAGGAACGCCTTCCTAATTTTGAGTTGCACCCACTTTTGCCCTCAGAACAGCCTCAATTCGTCGGGGCATGACCTTTACAAGGTCTCTAATGCGTTCCACAGGGATACTGGCCCATGTTGACTCCAATGCTTCCCACAGGTGTGTTGAGTTGGCTGGATGTCCTTTGGGCGGTGGACCATTCTTGATAGACACAGGAAACTGTTGAGCGTTACAAACCCAGTGGCATTGCAGTTCTTGACACAAACCAGTGCCCCTGTCACCTACTACCATAACCTGTTCAAAGGCACTTAAATATGTTGTCTTGTTCATTCACCCTCTGAATGGCACACATACATCTACACTGATTGAAGTGGATTTAACAGGTGACATCAATAAGGGATCATAGCTTTCACCTGGATTCCCCTAGTCAGTCTATGGGGAAGTGTTCCTAATGTTTTGTACACTCAGTGCATGTGTACATTGTACAATCAGTTGGCGAGAGAGAGAGGGTCTTAAATATCACATTCATTTGTACATATGCACTAGCATACATGAATTGCAGCAAAGTTGGTTCCCGTTTCAGTCATGTCTTTGGTCACGTTCGCGTGCGTCAAACAAAAACACCCAAATTGATTGGTTGCCAATAGAGCAATACAGACAATGGATGAAGACAGTGAAGAGCAACTGTGGAAACTGTTCATCCTGCAGCCATCACCTGCATTGTGGGAGGATCTATTGTCAACCAATCATTAAGGTGTTTTTGTTTGACCCACCTAAACGTGACCAAAGACATGACTGAACCAAGGAACCAGATTTGAGCCTCTCTCTCTTTCACTAATTGATTGAACAATGTTCACACATGCAGTATATTTTCAGTTTGCAAGTGATGTGTGATTTGGGGTTGGAGACTGCCATGTTACACTGAGCCTTGCTGTAGGAAAACCACATCAGTGTCCGACTTCTGGCTGTCCCCCAACTCCACTCCTCAACTTGTCTACAGTCAGTTGCTTTTGCCTTACCACTCAAACGAGCCCATCTCTCTCTCTCTCTCTCTCTCTCTCTCTCTCTCTCTCTCTCTCTCTCTCTCGCTCTCTCGCTCTCTCTCGCTCTCTCTCTCTCTCAGCTCCCACATGTGTGGGTCAATACTCAATAGATTTAGAGGTCACTGCGATGGATGCTTCCCTCGGATATGATTGAAAAGGACAAAAGTGATTTTAGTCCATCACACTACAAAACCAAACTATAAAATAGGAGCACCACTGACCATGCTTGGGTTGAAATATGTTCAAACATGTACTGCCCTTCAAACCTCTCTGAATCCTCAACCTCAGACTATATACGGTATAATATAAAACAGCTTGTGGTCACCTTCCTCATGGTCATACATGTCATATACAGCCAGGGGAAGGGAGGAAGGAAGGGGGGAGGAGGGGAGGGCTATTATTGTGCCAAACCCATCCCTCTCACACCACATGATTCGGAGAGATAGCCAGGGAGAGAAAGAGAGAGAGTAGAAAAGAAAGAGAGGGAAAGACAGAGGGACAGTGACAGAAAAAAGAGAGAGCTCAGTCACCCATGAGTTATTCATATTCTAATTAAACTAGTCAATGAAGGCATGTTGGGCACGCAAGGAGAGGAGAGGAGAGGAGAGAGAGGCTGTTTTCCACCCTGAAACAACATTCATGGTCATGTAGCACAATGGGCTGAGCCCCCACCAGATAACGCTCTCTCTCTCTCTCTCTCTATCTCTCTCTCTCTCTCTCTCTCTCTCTCTCCCTTGCATGTCTCTTGGTGGTGAGAGCCAGGTCCAGGGCTGCGTGTGTGTGTGCATTCTGTTAAAAGGTCCTTGCTGGATGAATGATCAGAGATCGTCACCTTCTAGTTAGTACATTCACTTTCCTGTTCAGGGTATCTGCCCTCGTCACTGAGCATCAGGGATGAACTGGTACCAGAAATAAGGGGTATTTCACACACACCGGACCATTTTTTCCCTTAAAACCCTTCATTATTAGCCAAATAATGGACATTTTGTGCAAAACCCTACATTTTGACAGGCACACTGGGCTAAAAATGGACCAGCCTATCTAGCAGTTGCCGGAACTGCCCTGTGGCCAGTCCGCCGCTGCGGGGCATAAAGAAGAACAACTCGAGCACACTGGTAATCTGAATGCTTCCAACAATTTAATGGATCTTATTTACCAACATTCCGGTCAAACGACCTTCATCAGGGTGTTTTATTACTGAACATGCCGACATCTCACATTCTGGAGGGAGATTATCATTGTATAAAGAATGTTACAGGTAATCAATAAAGCATGGCAGAGATATTCAGTCTCGTTGAAAGCCACTGATTCTCCAGAGGGAGGAATGTCTAATCTACTCCTCAGAAGAATGCATTGCATCCTGGGATAGCTGATCCCAATGCATCCTGGGGCGGCTGATCCCAATGGACCACGAAGAGGGTAGTCTATCTGGAAATGAATATGAATACTTTTTAATGTATTCCTTTCTGAATTACGGTTTTAAATGCATGCAATATAATCACATGAAAGCGGTTATAATGTTTAGAACAGCGGCTAAGTAGCGTCTTTGTGTCCATCGAGTGACGGAGCCTGTATCTGACAGCCTATGGAAGAACAGTCAAACACACACACACACACACACACACACTCCGACACCAGTGAATGGCAGCCCTGTCATGGTAAGTGGACTGTCAGTACAGTCTCTCCTTTATTCTTCTGCCCTCTAGCTATATAGTCTACTGTCTGTCTCTTGACTGTCATCTGGTCATGGCACACAGGGCAGCTCAGCTCAGCCACACAGCAGGTGGTCTATACATACATGCATACTACACTCCATGGCAGTGGATGGAGGACCACTTGACTCAGGAGAGTCTATGTCTGCGTCCCAAAAGGCCCTGGTTTAAGGAAGTGCCCTATAGAGGCCATATGTTGTCAGGAGGGCAGTTTACATGTCTGTGATGGGATGGACAGTCACAAGCCTGTGGAGTATGGGTACACACAATGGATCTGTATGTTAAGCCATGATCTACACCAGCAGCGGTTATTTCAAGAACAGATGGGGTTTTTGTCCCCTTTCTTTGTCTCTTCTGTTGTGAGTGGGAAAGTCCCCTGTGTTCCTCTGAACTGATAACTAGGAACTATGAAACAGACACGGAACTGCCAGCTGCAGTGTCCTAATAAGAAAACATATTTGGTTTTGGTTTTCAGTTCTCAGACCAAATGGAGAGCTTTGATTTCACAAGTGCCCTACTGTTAGCATGTTGTTATACAACAACAATTCTCTGTCCATGACTGCCGTTATGTAGAGTCAGAAGGTTAGAATTACAAGAACAAACAAAGCCCCTCAGATCATGGCTGTGTCCCAAATGACACTCTATTCGCTATTGAGTGCACTACTTTTGACCAGTGCCCATAGGGAAGAAGGTGCAATTTGGGACATATCCCACAGCTAAGCGTCTCAGTAGAGCTCTCCAGATTTGGTATGCGTCTGTTATCTGCTGTAGTAGAGTGCTATTTCTGACGCTCAGATGGTGAGCAGCTTCAAGTTGTCTCATGGGATTCATTCTTCAGTACAACTTGAATTCCTTCCTCCCCTCCTTGGGTGTTCTCTGGACAAGTGTGTGGAATGAGAGAAAAGGTCAGCTGCCGCATTGGAAAATGCCATAGAATAGAAACAACATAGCCTCGCAATGTATGTAAATGATAGGAATTTCCTGTCTGTCTGTTTTGGTCTGGTCTGGCCTAGTGTAGCATAGGGTAGCCTAGCCATATATATGAATGATAGGAATTGAATTCCCTCAGTCTGTACAATATAGTCACACAAAAGAATGCTCACGCCTGTCTGATATCTACAACTGTGATATGTGGTTGTCTCACCTAGCTACCTTAAGATGAGTGCACTAACCGTAACCGTATGAGTGCGCTAACTCTGCATAAGAGCGTCTGCTAAATTTAAAAAATGTAAATGCTGGTCTGGAGGTTGGGGTCGATTTGGATGTCATTCCTTCTCCCTCTCTCCCTCCCGCCCTTTGTCTGTGCATCCAGCTGGGAGCTCGGCCAGGCTGTGGGGGGAACATCACTCTTCTCTCTCTGTGATTATTGTGTTGTTATAGCAGGGTGGAGGGAGGTGACAGGGGCAGACAGAGGAGGTAGAGGAAAACACAATAGACTGGCTGGCTGATGTTGGCCTACGCCATGTGTGAGTGTATGTTTGTGCGTGTGTGTGTGTGTGTGTGGGTGCATGCTTACGTCCATGCATCTGTGTGTGTCTGTGTGTGGGTGCATTTGTAGAGGGTGGCAGCGTATGTGTGTGCATCCTGTCCCCTCCCTTGAATCCCTCATATTGTTGTGATGGGGCTGTCCTGAGCAGTGTGGCGTTGCTGTAGACCCACTCTTAATCACTTCCCTGCATTGTGTGTCCCTGCTGAAGGAAGGGGATGGAGAAAGACTGCACTTCCTTTCAACGCAACACAACTGTCGCCTGGTGGCTTTCTGTTTAGGAAAAGTGTATTTTCTGAGGCAGCTGCTGGGGGTGTGTTTTGTACTGTATGGATGTAGAAGTGGTGAGCGAGGGAGGAAGGTTTAGTAACAGGAGGAGGAGGAGGAGGAGGAGGAGGAGGAGGAGGAGAGGAGCGGTGGAATATCTCAAGGGTGTTCGATTTGGAGAGAGGACAGACAACAAGATGGAGAGAGACTAAAAGGAGTAGGCGGTAGAATGTAAAGAGGGAGAGGGCGGAGAGGAAAAAGAGAGGGAGAGTGGGGAGAGGAGAGAGAGAGGGAGAGAGGAGAGAGAGGGAAGGAGAGGAGTGAGAAGGGGGAGAGGGGGAGAGGAGTGAGAGAGGGGGAGAGGGGTAAGAGGGGGAGAGGAAGAAGAAGGGGAGTGGAGGAAGGTGGTGAGAGGGGGAAGAGAAGGTCAATAACTTCAAATTCCTCAGCGTACACATCTCAGAGGATCTGAAATGGTCAAACCACAAACCACACAGGCACGACAGCGACTCTTCAACCTCGGGATGCTGAAGAAATGTGGGCCCTCACAGTGTTCTACAGAAGAACCATCAAGTGCATACTGTCAGGCTGCATCATAGCCTGGTACGGCTACTCCACGGCCGTGGACTGCAAGGGGCTTCAGAGGGTAAAACCCATAGCCGAACTCACCATTGGGGGCCCACTGCTTGCCCTCCAGGACAGATTCAGATTCAGAGATTCCGAGTGTTTAATAGTCACATGTACAGGGTTGCATGTGTGATTGCAGGGTACAGTGAAAATCTATTGATTTACTCTGCCTCCACCCACCCCAAAGGAAATGTGTTTATTCATACTGCTACGGTTGTTATTATGTATATAGAGCTATTTTTATTTCTATTGTTGTTGTTGTTGTTGTTTTATTACCCCTTTTATTGCTTTTTTTCACATAGTCCTGCATGTTGGAGCTCGGAGGACAAGAGTTTCACTATACCCTGCAAACACACCTGCAACCCTGTACATGTGAATCTGAGTGTGAAAAGAGGGGGAAATGAACACAGAGAGAAGCAGGAAGTTGTTTGAGGAAGATAGAGTTTAAATAGAGATACCAAATGAAAAGCTGCTTGTTGAAATGCTATCTGGGTAGCATCTTCACTCAATAATTACCACTCAGCCTGTTTCTCTTTCTCTTGTCTTTCCCCCTCTGTCTCTCTCCTTTTTCTCTCTCTGTCATTGTTTCTGTCTCTCTCTTTCACATGCACGTACCACACAGACACACACACACACACACACACACACACACACACACACACACACACACACACACACACACACACACACACAGATCATCGCCCTTTGCCTGCACGTCCTCACAGTAACGCTACCCTCACAGAAGCATGTGTGGCACACTCTCCATGAATCATTAACCATCTGCTGGCTAGGAGGAACAAGGGAGGGGAGGAGAGAGAGGAGGAGAGAGAGACAGGGAAGGAGAAGATAGTAACGAGAACAAAGTCTTCCTTTTGTTTGGCATGTCTTTGACCCAAAACAAAGGGTCTGTTACGTTGCCTGCAGGAGGATAGCACAGGGTGGCTGGGGGGGGAGGGATAGAGGGACGGAGAAGGGGGAGAGAGGGAAAAAACTGCAACACAATTAGACCCAACCAAATCATGAAAAAACAAAAAGAGATTTACTTGACACATTGGAAAGAATTAACAAAAAATCAGAGCAAACTAGAATGCTATTTGGCCCTAAACAGAGAGTACACAACGGCAGAATACCTGACCACTGTGACTGACCCAAACTTAAGGAAAGCTTTGACTATGTACAGACTCAGTGACCATAGCCTTGCTATTGAGAAAGGCCACCGTAGGCAGACCTGGCTTTCAAGGGAAGACAGGCTATGTGCACACTGCCCACAAAATGAGGTGGAAACTGAGCTGCACTTCCTAACCTCCTGCCCAATGTATGACCATATTAGAGACACATATTTCCCTCAGATTACACAGATACATAAAGAATTCGAAAACAAATCCAATTTTGATAAACTCCCATATCTACTGGGTGAAATACCACAGTGTGACATCACAGCAGCAAGATTTGTGACCTGTTGCCACAAGAAAAGGTCAACCAGTGAAGGACAAACACCATTATAAATACAACCCATATTTATTTTCCCTTTTGTACTTTAACCATTTGTACATCGTTGCAACACTGCAAATATATACATATGACATTTTAAATGTCTTTATTCTTTAGGAACATCTGTGAGTGTAATGTTTACTGTTATTTTTTATTGTTTATTTCACTTTGTATATTATCTACTTCACTGCTTTGGCAATGTTAACGCATGTTTCCCCTAATAATAATGATAATAAAGCCCCTTGAATTGAAAGCACAGTAAGCACATCCATCCAGTGGATACAGCTGCTCTCCTTGGCCTGGCCACTCGTCCTTGCCATCAGGGATCCTTGGAACACCCAAGTCTGACGTCACCCAATTCGAGTTGACATTTAAAATGGTTAAGGTAAGGGTTAGGTAAGGGTTTAGGGTAAGGATGTCCCAAGGATACTCAATAGCATTAACCCTGGCCACTCCCCACTGACCACCCAAGACCCGGCCCTCACAATCTGCCAAACAGCTGTTTCAATTACCCACCAGGTTAGTCAGCACAACCAGCACACACACACACACACACACACACACACACACACACACACACGCACGCACACACACCAGTGGCGGTCAGTGCCGTTTATGATGAGGAAGGACAATTTTTTGTTCATGAGCATGGCCTTACTTCTATTACAGCATATTGGATGACTGTCATTCATATTCCATTCACCCAGCTCAATGTAACATCGGTAGGTTTAGGCTACTACATGATACTCTAATTTTCCCTATACCCATCATGAAGTTGATACAACCTAGCCTATGAATGAAAGTTTACAACGTAGGTGCACACAGGTAGAGACGAATTTGAGGTGACAGTGACACATGGACAAACAGTGACATTCAATACTGTCTTGCACACTCTTGCCTGCATCTAGCTGATATAGGGTGTAATCATTAGTCCAACAGTTGCAAACAAGAGTTTCTATTGTACAAATTCAGGTATGTTTATCCCCGTTTTGTTCCGTTTGCTTCCGTTTAAGAAACGATTTTCAACAGATTCGTCAGAATGAATACACCCCTGATCACGAGTAAACACAGTTCACTTTCATAGCAGCCACATTGTATTAATTCTCGCATCTATGCGTCTCCTCCTCTCACCTCTTCCCTTCGCTTGTGGACTTCAATGCACAACACATCAGCTGTATGTGACCAGGCAAAAAAAAAGATTTTCAAGCCAAACCTCTACAAACAACCTACATCATTGTCACCATATTAGCTAAAGTAATGCCATAGTCAGCATAGCTAATATAACTAATGTGTTAGTAAACCCACTGCTATCATACAGTAATGTTACAGGGTACAGTCAGTAAGTGGTTACACCGGCGGGCCACGGTGGCATTAAATTAGTCAAATCAAAAGCTTACCTTGACATGGAAGAGTTCCAGTGTTGTGTTGGAAGTCATAGCCAGCTAGCTAACATCGCATCCCTCTGTTTGACCAGGGTGTTCCAGTAGGCTAAACTAGCTAGCTGCATTTGCTAGATAAGTAACGTTAAATGAAATTGAAGGTGAAAAAAGAGGAAATCTCTCTCTTTATTTCTCTCTTGCTTCTTTTTCATTTTGGAAGAAATTCATTTGTTAAAAACTGTTCATCTACTGTCTTTCTCTCTCTTTGAGTCAACTACTCACCACATGCTATGCACTACTGCAGTGCTAGCTAGCTGTAGCTTATGATTTCAGTACTAGATTCATTCTCTGATCCTTTGATTGGGTGGACAACTGTCAGCAAGAGCTCTGATAGATTGGAGGATGTCCTCCGGAAGTTGTCATAATTACTGTGTAAGTCCATGGAAGGGGGTGAGAACCATGAGCCTCCTAGGATTTGTATTGAAGTAAATGTACCTAGAGGAGGATGGAAGATAGCTGTCCTCCGGCTGCACCATGGTGCTGCCCTACAGTGTGCTGCTGAGACTACTGCTGAGACTACTCTTTGCAAAATAGTGTGTTTTAGCCAATTATTTGGTCATATGTGATTGTATTTAGCATAGTTTTATCTAAAAATAATAACTTTTTAAATGTTTAACCATTAAAAAAAACATTCCATAAGGAGGATGGTCCTCCCCTTCCTCCTCGAAGGAGCATCCACTGACACACACACAAGAAGGTTGGCTGGCGGTCAAACCCAGCCTCAGGTATTCATATTTAGTCCTGACAGCCTAAGTTGGTTGACCACGTTCAAAGTTCACTATGGCTGGCCACAGGCAAGTTGTATTCTGGTCAATTGTTGGCTAAAACCGGGAGTCTAATGAATGGTGTTTTAAACTATTATTCTATGCATGTGTGCTGATGTTATTATACCCTTGAATATTATCTAAGGATTTATCTAAACTCATGAGGAGTCCATGGCGAGTCTATGGCAATGTGTTACAATGTGTCATTGTGAACCCGCAAATAAAGCTTTGAGCTGAGTGTGTGAGGCAGTGTGTGACAGTGTGTGGCAGTATGTTTAGTGGTGGGGGGTAGAGGCTGGTGCATAGCTGCAAGCTGTTACACTCCTGGCTTAAAGAAGCAGCCTGCGGACTCCTTCCAACAGCACACAGCGGCACACACTCACACACTCACACACTCTTACACACTCACACACATACTCACACACACAGTGGCTGAAGGAGCCCATTGTTGCAGCAGGCAGCCAGTCTGGGTGGAAGGAAAAGCACACACACACACACACATCCTCCAATGGAGTCCATTGTCGAGGGAAGAGAGACAAACACAACAAAGAAAGACTGGGACAAAGAGAGGAGCGGAGAGGGCCACTGAGAAAGCAGAAGAAAAGAGAATGGAGAGAATTAGAAAGCGAGAGATGAGAAAGAGAACAGAGGGGGTGTTGTGATGGACAGGTGGAAGGGAGGGAGGGAGGGGAGGGAGGGGGAGGGAGGGAGGGAGGGAGGGAGGGAGGGAGGGAGGGAGGGAGGGAGGGAGGGAGGGAGGGAGGGAGGGAGGGAGGGAGGGAGGGAGGGAGGGAGGGAGGGAGGGAGCAGTCTGTGTACTATGTGTACTGTGTACTGGTATACTGAATGAATGTCTGGCTATGTGTCTTTCTCTGCTTTATAAGTGGAGAGGGCTTTCATATGTTGTCATTTAGCATGTACGTAATGGACCACTGATCCTTACTAATGTGATGTATTTCTATAGTGATGTATTGACTGTCTATAGATTGATCACTTGCAGCTTGGGATCAGGGTTAAGAAACGGTTCTACAACTATATCCTCATGACATCCCCCAGAACAGTATTGCGGATGGCTAATACTTCCCCATGCACTCTCAGATATCTAGGCTGGCCTATGGGCGCTGGTCAAAGTAGCTGACTAATAGAATAGGGTGTTGTTTGGCACGCAGCCCTATTGTAGTCATAGGAAAGCAGCAGCTGGGGGTAGCACAGGATTAGAGCTATTTAAGGACCTGCGCGTCTGGCTATCTGACTCCAGGCCCAGGCACTTTGTAAAGCACACGCACACGCATGAACGAACGCACGCACTCATAAACACAAACACACACAAATGACAAACACACACACACACACACACAAACCCACGACACACACACAACCATCCCCCCTCCTATAGCTGTAGTGTTCATAGAAGAAGAGGTCAGTGAGTGCAGTAGCCCAAGGCCCAGATGATTCTACTTCCCTCTACCATGGAGGATGATGTTATATAACCTAGCCCAGAAGACCAGGCCTGTCTGCCTTCCTGCCTAGCCTAGATAGAGAATAGAAAGTGAAGGACAGAGAGAGAGAGAGAGAGAGAGAGAGAGAGAGAGAGAAAGAACAAGACAGAGAGAGCTTTAATTCCATAAGTGTTTCAGTCTCACAAATCACCTGTAAGCGATGATGAGGTAGAATTGCTGGACATGTTCTCACAAAATATCCCAAATCCTGTTTAACTACAGGAATTCTCCTCAGCACATCTGGTTGGGGTGGGGAGAGGGGGAGAGGGGGAGAGGGGGAGAGGGAAAGAGGGGGAGAGGGAAAGAGGGGGATGGGTACTATTGAGTAATGGAGGGATGACAGTCTGATGTGTGTCCTTGTATCGAGGTTAACACAATGTCTGTTGGACATAAGCTGTAGTTCTGACTGAAGCATGCAGAATGGAGATGTCTGTCTGTCTGGTCTGTCTGCTTCTCTCTGTTTAAAGGAACACACTGCACAGCAGACACGTACACTGTGCTTGATTGAGCTTGTCTGGCCCAATGAGCCAATGGAATAGTACCAAAAGTGCAAACCCAGCTCATCGAGCTCACCAGGGCAGGTTCAAGCAAACTCGCAGTATTTGACAGAGTTGGAATAGGGAACTCAGGTCTGCCACACAGCCTTCCTCCCATGGGACCCTGCGTCTTCCTTTCCCTGACACCCAAGTTAATTATGTAGCTTAGAGGGTTTCTCCCTTTGGGGATTCAAACCTCTTTCAACATGCTTTTAAAAAGACTTCACTTGCAGAACTTCACTTGCAGGATGAGAAGCAGACTGTGCGTGTGTCTCTTCATCTTTCAATTTATCTCTGCTACATATGAGCTGGGGTTTGACAGTTTGACAGGTCTGATCTGTGAAAGGGGTCACGGCGTAGCCTTGCTGTGTTTTGATGCTGTCATCCTGCCTGCCGCCTCACGCTGCTACGGCTTCAGACCATCACCAGTGAGACTCCTGCTATGTTTCTATAGCAGGCAGCTTTTCTGTTGGGGCCATTGAGCACCTAAAGCTGGAGAGCTGCTGGTAGGAAAATAGCCTTGTAGAAAGCAGTGTGAATGCAAAGGACTCTTCATTTGTGCCTTCCAGTCCTGTCTCTCCCAGTAATTACCTCACCACAACGCCACAGAGACTGGGGCTGAGACTGTGCATTATGCAAAACGTTTTGCTACATTTTCATTTTTGCTACAATATTTGCTTGCCCTAATGAACACAACCATGCTCTGTTTGGTAGCAGGACTGAGGCAGAACACATTCAGCCTGGCCCAGGACTGAGGCCCATCATTAATGACCTCCCTCCCTTCTTCAGCCTGGCCGAGGCCTGGCCCAGGGGAAGGGAGCTGGGAGCTGACTCTGAGGCAATCTGTCGCTTGTTTGTGCCTGTGACATCTGCTCCCATGGGGACCAGGATTAGTTCTCTCCCTGAGAGAGAGAGAGACAGCGAGAGAGACAGAGAGAGAGAGCGCACAGGCACATAAACAGCGACAGTGTACACAAACAGGCATGTACACTCAGGCATGTACACACACATACTCACACCGACATATTGTATGTATTCGTTGGGGAGGTTGATATCCTTATGGCCTCTGTAAAGGTATTGTGAAGACCTGATAATTCATAACAAGGCACAACACCACACAGGGACAGTGCAGTGTGCCATGTATAGCAGCTCTGAGAGAGAGGAGTAGAGAGAGAGAGAGAGAGAGAGAGAGAATGAGAGGAGGAGGAGAAGAGTGAGTTCCACAGGCAGGGGAGTATGTGTTTGAGTGAAAAAAGATAGCATGCATATTGGTTTTTCAGTATTCATCACACATCGACACAGCAGTTCTATGTCCTTAATCACGACTTAAACACAGTCAGCTATATAACACTGTCATGGCTACCCATCCATAGAGAGACAGAGACCGAGAGAGACAGAGAGAGAGGCCGAGTGAGAGAGACCGAGAGAGACCGAGAGAGAGACCGAGAGAGAGACCTAGAAAGAGATAGAGGGGGAAGAGTTTGATAGAGAGAGAAAGAGGAGGGAGAGAGAGGGAGAGAAATGCTATGTCATGATAGCATAGGAAGACCCTACTGCTGGTTATGAGGGGACCAAACCATTGCCTCACTTCCCATTGATGTGAAACACATCAGCTCTCCAAACAGACTGGTCAGTTCTGGAGCTTTCCAGTGTCCTGTGGTCTGCTTGCTGAGTCCCAGCCTGCTGGGTGCATGTTAAGCTGCTCAGAACAGCTCTGATGACACACAAGATACAGGACTGTGTCACGATGCTGAGAGGGAGTTGAGTAAGGGGCATGTCTCTCTCACACACGTAAAAGACGTCACGCTGCTTGCTTAGCAAGCACCACATCCTCCTGATTCGGCTCACACCAAGGCTTGAACAGAGGACCTCTGCTGTGCTAGCACACGTGACCACCCTCCTGAAGCACCTTACCAGTCACCCCACGTGAAAAGCTAGCGACTCACTGGCACAAGTGGTGCCACTTCAGGCTGAGGAGAACGTTTTACATCTCCCCATGTGCTACACACACACTTATCTCTCTCTCTCTCTGTCTTGTTTTTCCTAGCAAGCAGAATACATTTTGTTCCACGGTGTTATGCTACGTTCGTAAGACTTGCCACTAGTTCTTAGAACTGAAACAAACAGACTTAGGACACAGATATTGTGTTCTCCCTTTTTCCTCTCTTTCTCCCCTCCTCTCGCTCTATTTTCTCTTGCTGTTAGCTCTGAGAGAAACAAAACAGTTTTAACATTCCAGACGTTCTGATTGGACAGTGTGGACGCAGCTGGCCTCATTCACAACTATCCCAATCTTCATCACAATCATCATCATTGTCATCATAATTTCTAAAACATAACACCCTGAACTGAAAAAAACACACAATACACCCTACTAACCGTAATGGTTCTGGAAGTATAAACAATATCAGGTGTGTTGCAAAGTCCTGAGTAACCTTCACTCCGACGGCGTCGGAGCCGGTGTCGTATGATTCAATCTTAGCGTCAATACAGGGCTAAGATTAGATTAAATCATACTACACCGGCTCCGACGCTCGTCGGATGTGGCAGGGCTTGCAAACTATTACAGACAAAGGGAAGGACAGCCACGAGCTGCCCAGTGACACGAGCCTACCAGACAAGCTAAATCCCTTCTATGCTCACTTCGAGGCAAGCAACACTGAGGCATGCATGAGAGCATCAGCTGTTCCGGATGACTGTGTGCTCACGCTGTCCGTAGCCGACGTGAGTAAGACCTTTAAACAGGTCAACATACACAAGGCTGCGGGGCCAGATGGATTACCATGACGTGTGCTCCAGGCATGTGCTGACCAACTGGCAGGTGTCTTCACTGACATTTTCAACATGTCCCTGATTGAGTCTGTAATACCAACATGCTTCAAACAGACCACCATAGTCCCTGTGCCCAAGAACACAAAGGCAACCTGCCTAAATGACTACAGACCCGTAGCACTCACGTCTGTAGCCATGAAGTGCTTTAAAAGGCTGGTAATGGCTCACATCAACACCATTATCCCAGAAACCCTAGACCCACTCCAATTTGCATACCGCCCAAACAGATCCACAGATGATGCAATCTCTATTGCACTCCACACTGCCCTTTCCCACCTGGACAAAAGGAACACCTATGTGAGAATGCTATTCATTGACTACAGCTCAGCGTTCAACACCATAGTACCCTCAAAACTCATCACTAAGCTAAGGAACCTGGGACTAAACACCTCCATCTGCAACTGGATCCTGGACTTCCCGACGGGTCGCCCACAGGTGGTGAGGGTAGGTAGCAACACATCTGCCACACTGATCCTCAACACTGGAGCTCCCCAGGGGTGCGTGCTCAGTCCCCTCCTGCACTCCCTGTTCACCCACGACTGCATGGCCAGGCACGACTCCAACACCATCATAAAGTTTGCAGACGACACAACAGTGTTAGGCCTGATCACCGACAACAATGAGACAGCCTATAGGGAGGAGGTCAGAGACCTGGCCGGGTGGTGCCAGAATAACAACCTATCCCTCAACGTAACCAAGACTAAGGAGATGGTTGTGGACTACAGGAAAAGGAGCACCGAGCACGTCCCCATTCTCATCGACGGGGCTGTAGTGGAGCAGGTTGAGAGCTTCAAATTCCTTGGTGTCTACATCAACAACAAACTAGAATGGTCCAAACGCACCAAGACAGTCGTGAAGAGGGCATGACAAAGCCTATTCCCCCTCAGGAAACTAAAAAGATTTGGCATGGGTCCTGAGATCCTCAAAAGGTTCTACAGCTGCAACATTGAGAGCATCCTGACCGGTTGCATCACTGCCTGGTACAGCAATTGTTCGGCCTCTGACCGCAAAGCACTTCAGATGGTAGTGTGTACGGCCCAATACATCACTGGGGCAAAGCTGCCTGCCACCCAGGACCTCTACACCAGGCGGTGTCAGAGGAAGGCCCTAAAAATTGTCAAAGACCCCAGCCACCCCAGTCATAGACTGTTCTCTCTACTACCACATGGCAAGCGATACCGGAGTGCCAAGTCTAGGACAAAAAGGCTTCTCAACAGTTTTTACCACCAAGCCATAATACTTCTGAACACGGACTATCTGCATTGTGTCCCACCTCCCGCCAACCCCTCCTTTTACGCTACTCTTACTCTCTGTTCATCATATATGCATAGTCACTTTAACCATACCTACATGTACAGTGGGGGAAAAACGTATTTAGTCAGCCACCAATTGTGCAAGTTCTCCCACTTAAAAAGATGAGAGAGGACTGTAATTTTCATCATAGGTACACTTCAACATGACAGATAAAATGAGAAAAATGATGGTGGAAAATAAGTATTTGGTCAATAACAAAAGTTTATCTCAATACTTTGTTATATACCCTTTGTTGGCAATGACAGAGGTCAAACGTTTTCTGTAAGTCTTCACAAGGTTTTCACACACTGTTCCTGGTATTTTGGCCCATTCCTCCATGCAGATCTCCTCTAGAGCAGTGATGTTTTGGGGCTGTTGCTGGGCAACACGGACTTTCAACTCCCTCCAAAGATGTTCTATGGGTTGAGATCTGGAGACTGGCTAGGACACTCCAGGACCTTGAAATTCTTCTTACGAAGCCACTCCTTCATTGCCTGGGCGGTGTGTTTGGGATCATTGTCATGCTGAAAGAACCAGCCACATTTCATCTTCAATGCCCTTGCTGATGGAAGGAGGTTTTCACTCAAAATCTCACGATACATGGCCCCATTCATTCTTTCCTTTACACGGATCAGTCGTCCTGGTCCCTTTGCAGAAAAACAGCCCCAAAGCATGATGTTTCCACCCCCATGCTTCACAGTAGGTATGGTGTTCTTTGGATGCAACTCAGCATTCTTTGTCCTCTAAACACGACCGTTCTTGTGATCATTTTGACCCCACGGGGTGAGATCTTGCGTGGAGCCCCAGATCGAGGGAGATTATCAGTGGACTTGTATGTCTTCCATTTCCTACTAATTGCTCCCTCAGTTGATTTCTTCAAACCAAGCTGCTTACCTATTGCAGATGCAGTCTTCCCAGCCTGGTGCAGGTCTACAATTTTGTTTGTGGTGTCCTTTGACAGATCTTTGGTCTTGGCCATAGTGGGGTTTGGAGTGTGACTGTTTGAGGTTGTGGACAGGTGTCTTTTATACTGATAACAAGTTCAAACAGGTGCCATTAATACAGGTAACGAGTGGAGGACAGAGGAGCCTCTTAAAGAAGAAGTTACAGGTCTGTGAGAGCCAGAAATCTTGCTTGTTTGTAGGTGACCAAACACTTATTTTCCACCATAATTTGCAAATAAATTCATTAAAAATCCTACAATGTGATTTTCTGGATTTTTTTCTCATTTTGTCTGTCATAATGGAAGTGTACCTATGATGAAAATGACAGGCCTCTCTCATCATTTTAAGTGGGACAACTTGCACAATTGGTGGCTGACTAAATACTTTTTTGCCCCACTGTACATACTACCTCAATAAGCCTGACTAACCGGTGTCTGTATATAGCCTTGCTACTCTTATTTTCAAATATTTTTACTGTTGTTTTATTTCTTTACTTACCTACACACACACACACAGACACACACACACACATACATACCTTATTTTCCGCACTATTGGTTAGAGCCTGTAAGTAAGCATTTCATTGTAAGGTCTCCACCTGTTGTATTCGGCGCACGTGACAAATAAACTTGGATTTTATTTGATTTGAACTCCAGTTATATTCCAGCTATTTGACTTGGCATATTGCGTTCTCGACTGCCGGGCTACAAAACAGTGAGTTATTGCATCTTTATTCGATGTACACAAAGGTCCATAGAAGGTTTACTTTTTTTTTGTCACAAACAAGATTGAAGTCCGGCAACATGGCAGTACCCGTGAAATGTTGAGTCTACATGGTTACTACATACTACACGCCTGTCCCACACAGCCAACCGATTACTGTAGAAAGGCACGGATCATATGGG
Organism: Oncorhynchus tshawytscha; assembly: GCF_018296145.1. Lineage (NCBI taxonomy): Eukaryota > Metazoa > Chordata > Actinopteri > Salmoniformes > Salmonidae > Oncorhynchus > Oncorhynchus tshawytscha. The sequence continues at coordinate 26,345,396 of NC_056441.1, forward strand.
TTGTGAACTGTAGATGTAGCTTAGACCTTACACAAGAGTACAATTTTACCTCATTCAATGAAACGTTTTGTATTGTTAAGCATGTACTATGGCGCAAAGTGTTCATGAATCTGTCAGATAGCTTATGTTTCATGAGGCTTCTAAGGATTCATGTCACTTGTTCTTCAGTACAGCTGTGACTCATTGTTACCATTGTGCCTATGCAAACATCCTTCTCCGTCTCTCTTGCCCACTCTCTTTAACACGCACACACACACACACACACACACACACACACACACACACACACACACACACACACACACACACACACACACACACACACACACACACACACACACACACACACACACACACACACAGTGAAGCTAGAACACTCCCCCCACTGCTGCCCTTGTTTGAAACATATATCCTGCCTAATTCACTGTTATATAAGACACAATTATACAAGCAATTCACGGGGCTCCTCAAAGACCCCGCCCGCCTAGCGTCACAAGGGCACTTCAAACACATAGCAGGGAAAGGAAGGGGGCAGGGGAGAGAGAGAGATATTTGAGATAGAGTGTGAGGGGGAGAGCGAGAGAGAGAGAGGGGATAAACTATATTGAGGAAAAAAATGGTGGGGGGGGGATTCAAACCATTAAAGAAATGGAATAGAGCTGGAGATCCCTCACAGAGAAAAGGGGAACAAGGGAGGAGAGGGGGGGGATATAGGGTGCTAGACTAGTAACCATTAATCATTATAGTTTATGGAATATTTTTCTTCTCTATATAGCTGCACTCTTCCATTCCTCTCCTGCTCCTCCAGATATGAGTGTCTACATAGTGGCAAGGCAGCAATGCTGTGTCCAAAAGGCTTTTGCTTCCTCTTTGCAATTCTGTACACTGATGACTGTGTCCGGCCTTCTCACACCAGCCTAACATTCCAGTAAACATGTGACTGATCCTCCTCTCCCTAGTACCTTCCCTACCCCCGACCATGTGACCGCAAGCCTCAGCTAGCCATCGACAAAGTTGATAAGGAATCGGATATAAGCAAATGAGTTAGGGCAGTGCCAAAACTATTATTATGAATCATAGCTACCACCGCCTGCCTGCCCACACACACACACACACACACACACACACACACACACATCCCCAAATGGACAGACATATTGGTTTGCTGTCACCACTAAAGACAGCAAATCAAACATCTGTTGAAGACTGTCCAATCATCTGGCCTGGCCATCATGTCTAGGAAGGTCACTAATACAGCCAGCGGTTGGAATTTACCCACACACACATCTGCCTCTCACAGAGAAATAGTAGTCCTGTGTGGGTCAATTGGTAAAAGTGTGATGCTATCAACACCAAGGTTGTGGGTTTGATTCCTGCAAGTGTCATATACAAAATGGATGCACATACTATAGCCTACTATAAGACCTCTATACCAGGTGGTGTTAGAGGAAGGCCATAAATTGTCAAAGACTCCAGCCACCCAAGTCATAGACTGTTCTCTCTAGTACTGAGGCACCAAGTCTTGGACAAAAAGGCTTCTAGACATAAGACTGCTGAACAGTTCATCAAATGGCCACCTACTTGCATTGACCCCCTTATTTTTTGCACTGACTCTCTTGCACAGGCTCGGTGTACACTCACTGGACTCTACCCACACACTCATAAATACTACACTGACACTCCAACACACACACACACTCACATTCCTTCACATTCGCTGCTGCTACTCTCTGTTTATTATCTATGCATAGTCACTACCCCTACCTACATATACATATTACCTCAATTACCTGGACTAACCCATACCCTGCGGCAGGGTAGCCTAGTGGTTAGAGCATTGGGACTAGTAACCAGAAGGTTGTGAGTTCAAACCCCCAAGCTGACAAGGTACAAATCTGTTGTTCTGCCCCTGAACAGGCAGTTAACCCACTGTTCCCAGGCTATCATTGAAAATAAGAATGTGTTCTTAACTGACCTGCCTGGTAAAATTTAAAAATTTAAAAACACTGACTCAGTACCGGTAGCCCTTGTATATCACCTTGTTATTATTCTTTAATGTGTTACTATTTTCCCTTTAGTTTAGCAAAATTTTCGTACTTTTTTAAACTCTGCATTGTTGGTTAGGGGCTCGTACAAGTACAAATTGATTTGTACGTTGCTTTGTATAAATGTCTCTGCTAAATGGCATATATCAGGAAGATACATCAACCAACCAGTAGATATACAGTAGAACCAATAGGATTTACACTATGTAAGTTCAACAGGGAATGATATAAAGTATACATTGGGATAGTATAATACAATATGTGAAACCTGCAGCTCGTGTATGCACCATTATACTGTACTGCCAAGGTCATAGAGGAATATATAGGTTAGGAAGACCTCACACAAAGTAACATCCTAGAAGATTTTATGGGATTTGTTTTCCAGCATGAATATGTTTTTGTCCCTCTCTTTTCCTTTCCCCTCACCAGCTGTATCATGTTGTTCTGTTGGGCCAGGAAGACACCCAACCAGCTGCATCATGTTGTTCTGTTGGGCCAGGAAGACACCCAACCAGCTGCATCATGTTGTTCTGTTGGGCCAGGAAGACACCCAACCAGCTGCATCATGTTGTTCTGTTGGGCCAGGAAGACACCCAACCAGCTGCATCACGTTGTTCTGTTGGGCCAGGAAGACACCCAACCAGCTGCATCATGTTGTTCTGTTGGACCAGGAAGACACCCAACCAGCTGCATCACGTTGTTCTGTTGGGCCAGGAAGACACCCAACCAGCTGCATCATGTTGTTCTGTTGGACCAGGAAGACAGCCAACCAGCTGCATCACGTTGTTCTGTTGGGCCAGGAAGACACCCAACCAGCTGCATCATGTTGTTCTGTTGGGCCAGGAAGACACCCAACCAGCTGCATCACGTTGTTCTGTTGGGCCAGGAAGACACCCAACCAGCTGCATCATGTTGTTCTGTTGGACCAGGAAGACACCCAACCAGCTGCATCACGTTGTTCTGTTGGGCCAGGAAGACACCCAACCAGCTGCATCACGTTGTTCTGTTGGGCCAGGAAGACACCCAACCAGCTGCATCATGTTGTTCTGTTGGGCCAGGAAGACACCCAACCAGCTGCATCACGTTGTTCTGTTGGACCAGGAAGACACCCAACCAGCTGCATCATGTTGTTCTGTTGGACCAGGAAGACACCCAACCAGCTGCATCACGTTGTTCTGTTGAGCCAGGAAGACAGCCAACCAGCTGCATCACGTTGTTCTGTTGGGCCAGGGAAATGAAACAGTCATATGCTGGCCTTTCCATCCCCCTCTTTTCAGCCTGTGATATAGATATGAATGAGATGTGTGGGGGATGAGGCTTTAAATATTATCACTGTGTCCTTGTCCTCTCTCTCTCTCCCCACTCCTCTCCCTCTCATCGCTCCCCACCCTCACTGCCTCTCTCTCCATGGCAGCAACAGTAGTTTGATTCATGATTCGTGTTATCTGTTCTCCAGGAACCACCAAGCCCAGCTGTTCCAACAGTCACCGTGGAGCAGAAGGCTAAATGTAATTAGCCAATGGATGGGAGAGTGGGAGACGGGGCCTGGGTTTGGCTGTGTGTGTGTGTGTGTGTGTGTGAGACACTCCAACATGAGTGTCACACACTGTATAAACACACTGCACCATGTATAAACCCCCTGGTCGAATGTCATCCTCTCAGAATAATCAAATGAGATAAAAGTCACAGTGGGTGGAGGAGAACAGCCCCAAACACCCACACAAACACACCCTTCACACACACACTGCCATGACTATTAGCTGGGTTTTGGTTGTTCTGATGTTGATGAGATCTGTATGGATACATGTGGCTGTCCTCCTGACTTGGGACCCTAGGGAGATAGCTGTAGATTAGAAAGTGAGAGAAAGATTGAAAGAGAGAGAGAAAGACAGTGAGAGAGAGCAAGAACACACAGTCCTCACTACCCTTCCCCCCTCACACACATACTCACTATCAGCCTGGTCAGTGGTATGCTCTGAGCATGTCAAGGTAATCCACACCAGCATTAAAGAGCCTCCACTAGGTCTGACCCCTCCCTACCTTTATTACAACCCAGCCTGACCCGAAGATATTACTCTCTTTTCCCATCCCCTATGTTGTTACCTGTACTTCCCAGTCTCCAGCCTCACAGATCAGGCAGGGAAGTTTTCATGAAAGATTGAGAAAGGGATGAAACCCTGTTCTTTTCTTTTATCACACAAGGCATATTGGACTTAGGCCTAGTACACCATGTGGTTAATCAGCTGCCATGCTGCTTTTCCATTTCTAACCAGAGGAAATGGCTTGTGGAGGAGGCAGGCAGCCAATCAGCCAGTCACACTGTGGGAGTTTAATGAGATCATTGCCATGGTCAGATTCCATATTAAAATGGACTCATTAGGCGTTACTTCCCAGAGACAGGGGCCTGATGATAATATTCACTAGCGTGGGATGACTGTTTCTGGACTAAAGGAATCATTTAGCCCTAGGAAGTGCTGTGGTCGTCACCCCTCTGGTCCAGTCGTCAGTCAGACACTCCAATACTCAATGCCCAGGGTTGTGTTCAATATAGATTAACGTTCTAAAACGGGGAGGTTTTACCTGAACACATATTTTCTGTTTCTAAATGTTTTCCTACTGTGTGCCATATTGGAATATTGAAGATAACCCTGCTCTCCTGTATATTGGCCAGTGGCGACCCGTCATTCAGGGCAGGTGGGACAGAGCCCCACCTATTTTGAGCCCCCCTGTTTCGCAAAAAAGAAATGTAAATGTCATGTAATTCTGGCATCATTACATGTCACATATCAGTTTGCAAACAACGTAAAAAATGTTATTAATAATTGAGTTAATAAAGCTGCATACCAACATGGTCTCTTTTTTGCTTTCTTCAATAAGGCAGCTCCAAAATGCAGGTGTTTCTGCCTGGCTCAGTGTTTTCTGTGGTGGTGGGGCAGCCAGCGGAAAATACAGCGCGTAGGGGTTGGTAATGTTCTATAGTTGTGCCATGATTGGCTCAGTGTACTGTCACTCATGGGGACGCTACGTCACCGCAAATTCTACGGGGAGAGCTAAAAAATTCAAGCACCTAGGCTGCTGCCATAGAAGTGCCCATCCAAGAAGGCTCAAGGTCATTGGCCAGATAAAATGATGTCAAATCACGTTATATCTACCATAGCTTTGATTGGTCTGATCATATCAACATCATACTTTCAAAATCTTAGCTAGCAAGCATGCAATCATCATCATGAATCAAGTCGGCTATCTACTGGCAAATTCTTTTCAATCCTTGTCATTTGAAGAGAAATAATGAAGAGAAATTATAGATCAAACATATCGGTGCTCATTGACCATAAACATCACACAATAAGTTAGAAATCACAAATTCAACAATGAGTGGTTTAGAAGGAATCAGTGACTAACTGCAAGTATTGCAAAACAATCACTAGCCTGCTATTCAGTGGAGTGGTTGTGTGGTCCAAATCTGGGTTTAAAGGTTTATTTTCAATCCAGCATGACTTCTGCCATGTTAAAAACAACTGCAATCTTCAAACTGGGAAACCTCAGACTTCAGTGAGTTCAAGACAACCGGGAACTCTGAAAAAACTAGTTCTGACTGGGAAAATACGTTTTCAAAAGTCATCCAACTTGGAATTGCAAGTTGGGAACTCGAGCCTCTTTCTAGAGCTCTGACCTGAAGATCACTGATGTCATGATTCAACCTTGTTTTTTTTCAGAGTTCCCAGTTGTTTTGAAAGCACCATAATTTCAGAGAATGCCAGACTTTGATGACAAAGTCTGATGACAGAATTTGCCCATGAAGGACCGCCATACCCCCTTCCTGTTCAAGTGAGCACAGCACAACAAGGTGAGTACAAAAATGTATCGTATGTTGCTGCATAAATGATATGCTGTACCTAAGAAAGTAATACTAAGCGTATGTTGTGTAAGCTGTTGGTAGCCCATGTGCCTCACCCTAATCATTTGGTCCTAACAGTCCATGTGCCTCACCCTATAATTTAGTCCCTTTTCCTTTCATAATTTAGCCTACTGTTCTGACTTGGTGGTGGACATGTAGCCTTTAGCCTGTTTTAGAGAAATGTCATAAAATATTTTAAAATATTGTCAGTTTATATGCCCCCTTTACTTATCCTAACGTTCTGACTTGGTGTACAGGGAAAATACTGTAAGAATGGCTCATGTTCTGAATTCTGTCGCTGTACATTTCAAAAGAGCTGAACAAATAGTTACAATGCATTCGGAAAGTATTCAGACCCCTTGACTTTTTCCACACTTTGTTAAGTTACAGCCATATTTTTTAATTGATTTAACAAATGTTTTCCTCATCGATCTACACACAATACCCCATAATGACAAAGCGAAAACAGGTTTTTAGAAATGTTTGCATATAAAGCCCTAAGCCTAATTTATTTACTTCAAGTGACTGATTTCGTTGTATGAACTGTAACTCAGTTAAATCTTTGAAACGGTTAGATGTTTATATTTTTGTTCAGTAACATTCCCCCATAGTAGAAAGGTGTACGTATTCTATTGGTCAGTATGTCGAAAAATAAATAACTCAAACAGACTATGGGACAGTAGTGGAAAGATAGATCCCAAATTCATATAACCAGTAGGCCTAGGCTACATAAAAATATGTTTAAAATGATTCAATCTGATGCAGCAGATCAGAACGTTTAGCTTAACATTTTGAGAAAATATTCTTTCATTGTTAGCACATCAATGCGCACACGGCAGTAGGCTACGCGCAAATCTGCATTTGGCTACCGGACAATGAAAGAAAGTTGAAAACCAAAGAACATGAGAGAAATAGGCTACTGGTTCCAATGCATGTGGAAGTCTTATAAAATAATTGCCTCTTCTGATATGGACGAATTTTGCCTAGGTTACCTTGAGGCAAGGTAAAACATGCCTCATAATTTGTAGTAAAACATTCAGGTTACAAACAATTAAGTAGCTATATGTTTTCAAAATGCGAACTGCCTCCAGATCATTGCAAAGTGGTGTGTGAAGCGCCGATGAAGTCTGCCTTCCGTTGTCTATTCATTTGAACGGCGAATGGGAAGCTTGTTTCAATTAATTACCAGTTGTGAAATAAAAAGAGTAGCTCTTTTGAATCGTGCATTTAGAACTGTTGCGCAATGATTGGGCTTATAAAAGCGCTGTCTGACAGGCTCTGTATCTGTATGCTGTGAAAGTGTGATAAATAAGATACATAACGAATATACACACGCACCAATTGAATTCCACTGAATTATGCAAATTAACTCATAGACCAACTTCCACTTCCATTTCCATCAATGAATAGGCTGAAAAGCATTATTTCTAAATTGTATTTTTTTTTTCCTTCTCCCAGTGTTTTTTATTTATCTGCATTTCAACAACATAAAATGTACCTGCTAAGGGAAACACACACACACACACACACGGAGCCAGTGCGTTGGAGTGGAGGACAGCATGTAAGTGTAGTGCTCCTATGAATTACTATGAGTCAGAAGGAGATCGTGTAAGATGCACCACTCTGTCCTGCCCAGGAAGCTCTACAAGGGGACGGTTTGTTTTGGAGTTTGCTACATAAGAGAGGGTGACCTTTGTCTGTTCAACTACACTGAACTGAAACTCACCCTAAAACATGTGCTTTTACTTCCCCCACAAATTATATTAGCCACTCCTGCTGTACCCTGATAAACTGCCTGTATGCTTCGAAGCACATCAACATGTCACTGGCAAGAAACCATATTGATATACTGTAGCAATGCTCCAAGAAACACACAAACTCCAAAAGGACTCACATAGAATAGAGAACCATTTGTTCAAACTGGCTGCTTGTTCATCAGCCCCATACAAAACTAAGGGTGTAATCATACTGATACATAAGAAACTCAAAATCACCATCCTTGGCAAAGGTAGAATCACTTTCCTTAAATATATCCAAAATGTAACAAAAATGGCCTTTATTAATGTTTTATTTAAAAAAGAAAAAAAATTGTGTATGTTCCAAGTTTTTTGAGTCTCTGAAGAGCATATTGTTAGAATTAATTGAATTCCAACTGGATATTGGGACAGACATGAATGCCATTTTGGACATGTGGGACAAATCTAATAAGACCAACTACAATCCACAGGCAACTAAGGCTCTCCAACATATACTCTCTGATTACAACCTCATTGATGCCAGGCGAACCCATAACCCTAAAGCCAAAGAGTACACTTTCCATTCAAAAAGGCACAAAACATTCTCCCGAACCCATTTCAAAACCATTATCTACTACTCTATTTTCTTCAATCACGAAAATAGAAATTTGGCATATGAGCCTATCTGATCATCATGCATACTACTGCCTGTTACACATTTCAGAATTTCCTAAAAGAGCCACAAGATGGTGCTTTAATGTTTCCTTACTACAAAATCATTACTTTTTGTGAAGAATTTGAAACTGAATTGAATGAATTCATATTAATTAACACAAATTCAGTCGATGACCCCTGGATTCTATGGGATGCCACCAAAGGCTTTATTAAAAAATAATGCAACTGCATTTGCATCTAGGTTGAATAAATCACAATTAAAGAAGATATCAGAATTGTAAAGGTTGTTAACTGTGATAGAGCGTTCTCAACAAACACTCATTTCAGACCTTGGTAGCTGTTACTCTTTCCAAAGTCAGGACAGAATAATTAAGAACTCCTCTTTCAACAGAGGTAGCCACCTCGCTGGGAGACCAAATCACTCTAAATGAACTCAAAAGGACATTGGATAGCATGAATAAAGGCAAATCACCTGGATGGGACAGTATTCCTCCTGAAGTCTAATTAAAATGTGTGAAGTTAAATGAAGGTTAAATAAAAAATAAATAACGTTTTTAAATCAATTAGGTCCACTATTGCAGAAAATGATTAACAAAGCCGTACACTATCTTCCACTATCGTTGATGAACACAGATATTAAACTGTTTTACAAAATTTTGTGGTTCTGTCTAGACATTTACTTACCCAAATTGTTCCACACGGACCAGAACGGGTTTGTTTAAAAAAATACCTTTATCCCCGGATTACCTCAATTGACTATTACATATCTTAAATGCTTCATCAGAAACAACTGCTTATTTCTCGATACAGAAAAAGGTTTTGACAGACAAGAATGGCCATATCTCTGGTCTGTCTTGGAACATATGGGAATTGGCTCCAATTTCATGAATATGATTAAAATGCTTTAATCCCTCAGCCAAAGTTATAAGAGACAATATCTTCTCTACTCCGTTCAGAATCACTAGAAGCAGCATACAAGGCGATCCAAAATTCATAATGCCGTTTTCTAAATTTATATGGCAAGGTAGGCTAAATGATCCCGGGAAAAAATGAACAAACCTACAAAAAGGGAAAGACGTAGGAGGACTATCCGTACCAAACATAAATAGTATTTCCAAGCATTAGCATTTCACCCAATCCTAAATTGGTTTAGACATGGATTACCCCGACTGAGTATAGAGAGAAATATGGTGTCTCCTATTGCCCTGGAAGAGGTGGTCTTCACTGATATACAGTGGGGGAAAAAAGTATTTAGTCAGCCACCAATTGTGCAAGTTCTCCCACTTAAAAAGATGAGAGAGGCCTGTAATTTTCATCATAGGTACACTTCAACTATGACAGATAAAATCACATTGTAGGATTTTTAATGAATTTATTTGCAAATTATGGTGGAAAATAAGTATTTGGTCAGTAACAAAAGTTTATCTCAATACTTTGTTCTATACCCTTTGTTGGCAATGACAGAGGTCAAACGTTTTCTGTAAGTCTTTCACACACTGTTGCTGGTATTTTGGCCCATTTCTCCATGCAGATCTCCTCTAGAGCAGTGATGTTTTGGGGCTGTTGCTGGGCAACACGGACATTCAACTCCCTCCAAAGATTTTCTATGGGGTTGAGATCTGGAGACTGGCTAGGCCACTCCAGGACCTTGAAATGCTTCTTACGAAGCCACTGCATTACGAAGCCACTTCATTGCCCGGGCGGTGTGTTTGGGATCATTGTCATGCTGAAAGTCCCAGCCACATTTCATCTTCAATGTCCTTGCTGATGGAAGGAGGTTTTCACTCAAAATCTCACGATGCATGGCCCCATTCATTCTTTCCTTTACACGGATCAGTCGTCCTGGTCCCTTTGTAGAAAAACATCCCCAAAGCATGATGTTTCCACCCCCATGCTTCACAGTAGGTATGGTGTTCTTTGGATGCAACTCAGTATTCTTTGTCCTCCAAACACAACGAGTTGAGTGTGTTACTGATGGTAGTGTGTTACTGATGGTAGGCTATGTTACTTTGGTCCCAGCTCCCTGCAGGTCATTCACTAGGTCCCCCCGTGTGGTTCTGGGATTTTTGCTCACCGTTCTTGTGATCATTTTGACCCCACGGGGTGAGATCTTGCGTGGAGCCCCAGATCGAGGGAGATTATCAGTGGTCTTGTATGTCTTCCATTTCCTAATAATTGCCCCCTCAGTTGATTTCTTCAAACCAAGCTGCTTACCTATTGCAGATTCAGTCTTCCCAGACTGGTGCAGGTCTACAATTTTGTTTCTGGTGTCCTTTGACAGCTCTTTGGTCTTGGCCATAGTGGAGTTTGGAGTGTGACTGTTTGAGGTTGTGGACAGGTGTCTTTTATACTGATAACAAGTTCAAACAGGTGCCATTAATACAGGTAACGAGTGGAGGACAGAGGAGCCTCTTAAAGAAGGTCTGTGAGAGCCAGAAATCTTGCTTGTTTGTAGGTGACCAAATACTTATTTTCCACCATAATTTGCAAATAAATTCATTAAAAATCCTACAATGTGATTTTCTGGATTTTTTTCCCTCATTTTGTCTGTCATAGTTGAAGTGTACATATGATGGCAATTACAGGCCTCTCTCATCTTTTTAAGTGGGAGAACTTGCCTAATTGGTGGCTGACTAAATACTTTTTTGCCCCACTGTATCCCTTAATGCAAACTATGCTTTGGTCCTATTATTGCTCCCAGAATTTCTATTTGGCGCAACATTTTAAAACAATGTAACTGGGAATCAAAATGGCATGCTCCTACTCAAATATTTCACAATAATGACTTGCGATCTGGAGGACCACCTTTTGCATCCCCCTAATGGTCCAAATGTGTAATCCATACCCTTGTCAATATCATGGACAGTAATGGTTTGAGAACATTCCGTGATTTGAAAGATACATACACATTACCAGGCAAATCCTTTTTTCTAAATTTACAATTTATGTCAACTATGCTGCCTATGGAGTCCCTTGGGAAACCCAACTACCGAACTAGCTAATGATGGTATTTATAAATAAATGATTTGGTCAACTTTTGGAAAGCTCATAGTCTGAGCTAGCCATTAAAAAAGTATGGTCCACAGATCTATGTTGAATCTGAACAACCCTTTATCTGGAACAGAATATGGAAAAATATGTACTTGGCATCCTGTAAACAGAACCATCAACAGTTTGCTCACAAACTGTTTTTAACACCAAGGAAACAGTTTATGATGAAATTGGCCCCAACTCCCAACTGTTCCCAGAGTTTTTATTTAACTAGGCAAGTAAGTTCAGAACAAATTCTTATTTACAATTACAGCCTACCCCAGATGAAGCTGGGCCAATTGTGCACCACCCTATGGGACTCCCAATCACTGACAGATGTGATACAGCCTGAACTTGAACCAGGGACTGTAGTGACACCTCTTGCACTGAGAAGTAGTGCTTTAGACCTCTGCACCACACAGGAGCCCTGAATTAAGTATGCACATTCCTCCATTTGATGTGGGAGTGCCCTGTAGTTAAATACTTATAGGGTAAAGTTTTTATTCGTGCATGAATGTAAATATTCAATTATTTGCATCTATTATGTTACCTAACAATGATAGCTCCTTGAATCTCTCCATAAATCAGAGACGATTACTGCTGGCAGGCAGCACTGCAGCAAAAAACATGTTGGCTCTTAGAAGGCAATCACCTCACTCTCTCCCAATTTGCCAGCGAATAAAGTTACTATTAGAAGTTATAAAATTCGACAGTGAGAAGGAATGGTGCTAGTCAAAGAACAATTGAGGCCTGGACAAATATACTTGACTTTAAAGTTCCTGCATAGCGCAGTGGTCTAAGGCACTACATCTCAGTGGAAGAGGCATCACTACAGTCTCTGGTTAAAATCCATGCTCCATCACATCCAGCTGTGATTGGGAGTCCCATAGGGTGGTGCACAATTGGCCCAGTGTTGGCTGTCATTGTAAATAAGAATTTGTTCTTAACTGACTTGCCTAGTTAAAGAATTATCTCAGCAAAAGCCCAACACTTACAAATGAGCCATTCATAAAGCCCAACACAAGCATGTAAGGGATCATGGATTCACCTGGTCAGTCTATGTCATGGAAAGAGCATGTGTTTCTATTATTTTATACACTCAGTATATATACTATATTTTAATCTTTTTTACTTTCTTTGCTTTCAGGCCCATGAGAAAGGGTTGATATGGGGATGGTTTTCTCTAGTCTGAGGGAGGGTGGGGGTTGCCTGATGAGCAACCATAGTTGCTACGGTGGGAAGGTTTCCGTGGGGGAAACGGGAGGTTGGGGGTTGAGGCCCACTTCTTTTTCTTTTCTTTTCCTGTCTATACTGAAATTATTATTACTTAAACTCTGTATTTTTTTCTTCTTCTTCTTTTGGGTGGCAGCCTACTAGTACATGTTTTATAAACATATCATTTGAAATGGATAATGTACCTGTGACCCCCCCAACAAAAAATAACAAAACAAATAAAAACGTGGTAGAAAAAAATACGTCAACCTGCCCCCAGGTAGAACAGAGTTTGAAAGTGGATGTGAACTTGTGTGTTTGCATGTAAACATAATTATAAAGGCCTTTAGGTACCAGGGGTAGAGCGAAGAGGCATTGCACCACTATTGTACTCCCTCCATTGCAGAATATATAATATACTTTTCAAAATATGTCTATGCATTAAAGACAACGTTTGTTGTTTCTAGTTTATTCATTGCATTTTTCTGCCATGTACAGCCCGTCAAAGCAGCCAACAAGAATTTTAGATGGAGCAATACTGTCACCTGCTGGTTGTCCCACTAATTATCAGCTGTAAACACTTACCCCCACCACCATGTGGACTGTTCGGAGTATTTTTTGTTTGTTTATTTAACTAGTCAGTTAAAGAACATATTCTTGTTTACAATGACGGCCTACCAAAAGGCAAAATACCCCCTGTGGTATTTTGAGGTCTGGGATAAAAATAAATAAATAACATAAATATAGTACAAAACACACATCATGACAAGAGACAACACAACACTACATAAAGAGAGACCTAAAACAGACACCAACATAGCAAGGCAGTAAACACATGACAACAACGCAACATGGGAGCAGCACAAAACATGGTACAAACATTATTGTCGTATGCTGGTTTGTATCGGACATCGTTTGACTATTTTACTCACAATAATGCAATTAGTATAAAAATGTAGACAAAAAAATTGCAATAACGATTGGCATATTGATATAGCTACCCTTAAAAAAAATACAATATTTACATTTCCAGCGTGGTGAATGCGCAGATCCTACGCAACCTTGGCGTCCTCGACCACAAGGCTACTCTGGCTTAGTCGCGCGTCGTTTTCTGTACTGCTATGATACAAGATTTGGCCAGTGAACACGTGTTGGAACTTGGAGTGGATGGATAGTCAATTCTAATTAAGTCACCTTTTTTAAAGTATTATTCAAGATTTGAAGGAAGAATTTAAATGTGTATATATATCGACAATTTAAAATCAATCAAGTCCAAATATTTAGCATTTGAGCGCCTTACACTATTTCGTTTTGGTGAGTTGAAAAACATGCTTCCTTTGTGAACTTCACCGCAGCCCTGAGGTAGCCTAGCCTGCGATTAGCTCAATTGACGCGATTGAGTCAAATATTTTTTTAAATAATTTTTAAATGTATTATTCATAATACAAAAATCAACTTTGTGGAGTCAAATATTTGTAGAGCTCGTTGTTCTATCTATGACGGAGTCCTCGGGCCTGTTTCCCGTGGAGTCCGCGTGTTATACATCCCCTGTACTGTATTATGACAGGTTTGGGCGCGTGGTACATCAATGCATTGTCCTAGGTTAGGATTCAGTTTAGCTAGCTATCCGGCTAGTGTGGCTCAAAGTTATTGATAATGGAATAGGATATCAAGCTAACTAGCTAGTAAAGCTAACTGTTCTGTAGATAACGTTACTTTATATGTTGCAAGACCTTTACTGTTAGGTAACTTGTGTTAGAACCTTTGCACCTGGCTAACTGCAATGTTTATCAACGAGCTCAGTTGTTGTACATTGTTGCATTTACTTGGTGGTTGTAACCGCTGAGAGTAGCTAGATTTCCGATTTTAGAAAAAAATGAACGTTGATGCCTTTCAGAGGGGTAGACCTGCTTGGTTGAGCAACACGACATGAAAAAGACAGGGCTAACGTTTATTGCTTAAGGTCACAACAGCAGGAGATGGCATCTAGGTGTAGGATACCTAGAATCCTCCCAGTCGGACATGGGATTCGAACCAGAAATGTTCCAGTTTTTGGTGCACTTCTCCAGCTTCTAGGCTACCTGCCGCCTCAAGTAGCTACTAGAATCAGTTAACTACATTACTGTAATCCATACTATTGTCTCCTACCCAGTGCCACAATGAAGTACATCCTGGTCACTGGTGGTGTCATCTCAGGCATCGGGAAGGGCATCATAGCCTCCAGTGTGGGAACCATCCTCAAGTCATGTGGTCTGCGTGTCACCGCCATCAAGATTGACCCCTACATCAACATAGATGCAGGGACCTTCTCTCCGTACGAGCATGGTGAGTTCAGGAAATGTTCTGTATTATAGAAATAGTGATTTTAAGATCTGTCTTGTGTGTATGCTGTGTAACTTGGTTCACAATAGTGAGTCCAGGGTCACGAAACAGAAGAAAATGCTAACTAACTATTATAGGTTGAAACGACACTGTCAATGCAGTTATATGCCATGATGAGGCCTCCTAAGTACTATTCTCTGTTTGTTATGGAATTACTTTCTTTGCTCAAGCACAGTTGTCAGAATCAGAAAATGTTATTGCCATACAATACATGTTACTAGGAATGTGTGTTGGTGTCCTGTGTACACAGAAGGGTACCTCGACATCAATAGTCTTGATCCCTCAAACTCAACTCTGGACCTTGAAGTCAGTTCCCCTCCCCTCTAATCAGGGACTGATTTTTGACATGGGGCTCCAGGTGTGTGTAATTAATTATCAGGTCAAACAGAGAACCAGCAGGCTCTGGACCTCATAGGGTAAGAGTTTAATACCCCTGGTCTAGATCAACATCGATACAGATGGAGACATGAACACCTATTCAAATATACAGAATCCTGTCCCTCGCTCTGTGACATGTTTGCGTGTTGGCTAGGGGTTTAACCATACCACTCGACTTCTTCCAGGTGAGGTGTTTTAACGCTGTCCCTCTGCTCTCCCTCCAGGTGAGGTGTTTGTGCTGGACGATGGGGGTGAGGTGGATCTGGACCTGGGGAACTACGAGAGGTTCCTGGACATCAGACTGACCAAAGACAACAACCTGACCACAGGCAAAATCTACCAGTCTGTCATCAACAAGGAGAGGAAAGGAGACTACCTGGGAAAGACCGTACAGGGTAAGATTAAGTATAAGACAGTGCGGGACAAGGGCTGGGATGACTTGTAGAAACTGTGTATATACAGGGGTTAGAGGAAGAGCTACCAATCGGTCATCAACAGGAAGAAGAGACTACCTGGGAAAGATAGTCATGCTGGGAGAGAGACTGGGTATACAGGAGTTCGGACCCTTGTTGAATAGTTGATGTGCATTTGATTTAGCTTGTGTGACATGGCAGTTCTGACATCAGTCCAATATCCTATGAAGAACCAATGACGACAAGGAAGGATATGAGCTATCAAGTTCTCGTCACTTTCTCTGCATCTCTAGACTAACTGTCCCTGTTTGGTGTATCCTTGCAGTGGTGCCCCACATCACTGATGCGATCCAGGAGTGGGTGATGCGTCAGGCCAGAGTACCTGTTGACGATGATGGTGTGGAGCCTCAGATCTGTGTCATCGAGGTAAAAGATTATGGTTAACACTGGTAGATCAATGACTTCCAGAGAACCTTTATTGGTTTGATAATAGTGTGACATATGTACTTGAGGAGCCATTTCAGGTGGGTAGTTACTAGTTGTATTCCTGTGTAATTGTGTTTCCCTGTATGTCTGTTTCATGTGTGCAGCTAGGAGGCACTGTGGGAGACATCGAGAGCATGCCTTTCATCGAAGCCTTCAGGCAGTTCCAGTTCAAGGTGAAGAGGGAGAACTTCTGTAACATCCACGTCAGCCTGGTCCCACAGCCCAGTGCCACAGGAGAACAGAAGACCAAACCCACTCAGAACAGTGTCAGAGAGCTCAGAGGACTCGGCCTGTCTCCTGATCTGGTGAGTTTAAATGAACCCAAGTTTTTTTCTAATCCTAGCAAGCCGTCATAACCACTTCTGTCCATTTGTACATTTAGTGTAAGGATTGTCTGTTAGCTAATTGTGTTTGTGTTGTCAATTCCCTCCAGATCATGTGTCGCTGCTCCACTTCCCTGGAGAACTCTGTTAAAGAGAAGATCTCCATGTTCTGTCATGTAGAACCTGAACAGGTAAGACCTGATCGTACAGTCACACACTAGGATGAAATGACACTGGCTCAATAAATCTTCCCAGTGATTCCTCACATCCTACCTTGTCACCTCCTTCTCAACTGTATTAGAGAAGGTCCAATAAATCTCCCCTTGGTTGATGTGAGGAATCAAGGAAAGATGAATAAAGAACCACTGAAGCCTCTAGTTGTGACTGAGTGTTAGTTCTCCCCTCCTCTCCCAGGTGATCTGCGTGGCAGACGTGTCGTCCATCTACAGAGTGCCTCTGCTACTGGAGAACCAGGGGGTGGTGGGCTACTTCTGTCAGAGATTAGACCTTCCTATAGAGACACGCCCCAGGAAGATGCTCACTAAGTGGAAGGAGATGTCTGACAGGTGGGTGTGTCTGACAGGCGTGCGGGCAGGCAGTCTCTGGGACTGGTAGTGCTCGATTATTTAGACCAGGGCTCAGTTTCCCGTGATTAAGATGCTTTTGGGAAACTGGGCCCTGGGCTGTTAATTGTCGGTCCTAATAAGGGACCGATTCAGACCTGGGACACCAGGTGAGTGCAATTTAACTACCAGGTAGAAACAAAAAACAAGTGTGTCGACCCTCCAGGACCAGAATTGAACAGCCCATATTTAGACCCACCGAGTTTGAGTTCGACCTCTGGATAAAGAACTACAGAGGTATGTAATGATGCTGTTTGATTGCTCTGCCTATTCACCTGTTGTATTGCAGCACTATGGAGTGACCTGTATTCAGATGATTGGTGCTTTAAGCCAACTGGGAACTCTGAAAAAGGGGGTCAAATCATGACAGCGGTTATCTTCAAGTCGAGAGCTCTAGAAAGATGTCATAGTTTCCAAGTTCCCAGTTGTCTTGAAAACACTGAAGTTGGAGATTTCAGAGGTCTCAGTTGTGAACACGGCATAACTTAGCCTGTGGTGTTTTTGAATCCCAGGTCAGACAGGCTCCTAGAGCAGTGTTCTATAGCCCTGGTGGGGAAATACACGAAGTTCACAGACTCCTACGCGTCAGTCATCAAAGCGCTAGAACACTCGGCCTTAGCCATCTGCCACAAACTGGATATCAAGGTAAAACGCACACAGCCAGGCTAAAACACATGTACAAACTACACATTTGGAAAGGCACTACTGGCTGGTTTCCTGGACATATAATAAGACTAGTCCTGGACTAAGAAAGACTTTCAATGAAGAAAGCGCATTCTAGTCCAGGATTAGGCTTAATCGGTGTCTGGGAAACCAGCCCAACGTCCACAAGCATCTTAACCTGTGCATGACAGTGCATCTTTTTCTATTTAGTTTATTTCACAGCAAGGCTAAATTATACTGTTCCTCTGGCTTGGATGTCCTCAGGAATAGGTTTTATTTTGAAGAACATTGCTGCTATAATGTGTGATTTCATGTTTAAGTCTTACTTGTTTGTGCAGCCATGTCAACGATACTGAACAAAAATATAAACGCAACATTTAAAGCGTTGGTCCCGTTTTTCAAGAGCTGAAATAAAAGATCCCAGGAATGTTTCATATGCACAAAAAGCTTATGTTGCTCAAATTTGTTTACATTTCTGTTAGTGAGCCTGTATCCTTTGCATAGATAATCGATCCACCTTGACAGGTGTGGCATATCAAGAAGCTGATTAAATATCATGATCATTACACAGGTGTACCGTTTGCTGGGGACAATTAAAAGGCCACTCAAAAATGTGCAGTTTTGTCACAACCCAATGTCACAGATGTCAAGTTTTGAGGGAGCGTGCAATTGGCATGCTGACAGCTGGAATGTCCAACAGAGCGGTTGCCAGAGAATTGAAGGGTCATTTCTCTACCATAAGCCGCCTCCGTCATTTTAGAGAATTTGGCAGTACATCCAACTGCAGACCACATGTAACCACGCCAGTCCAGGACCTCCATATCCGGCTTCTTCACCGGGGGGCTGCTGAGGAGTGTTTTGTCTTTAAAGCTTTTTGTGGGGGGAAAACTCATTCTGATTGGCTTGGCCTGGCTCCCCAGTGGGTGACCCTATGCCTACCCATGGCTGTGCCCCTACCCAGTTATGTGAAATTCATAGATTATGGCCGAATGAATTTGGTTTAAATTGATTGATTTCCTTCTATGAACTTCAACTCCATAAAATCGTTTGACATTTTTGTGTTATGTATTGGATAAGCTACGTCCGATCAGGTCAATAGCAACCCATTCTCATGTCTCCCCCTCCCCTCATCTATTTTTTTTTTCTCAGTATATTGACTCAGCAGACCTGGAGCCAAACACACTGAAGGAGGAGCCTGTGAAGTACCATGAGGCGTGGCAAAAACTCTGCAGTGCTGAGTAAGTATGGTAGGGTCCGGGGTAGAAGGTCTAGCGGTGGGTTGTGGCATCTTTTATGTTATTGTTCTCCAATCCTCTTCTTGTACCCCCAGACAGTTCTACTTATTTTATGTACGGTAGTCCAGTACCAGCACTGCTGATTCATCCAGTTGAATAGGGTATGCCTGAACTTAAATACATCAATTAAGTAGAATTGGCTGGGGGGGACACGGGGAGAAACACTGAGATATGGCATCACGGGGGGTCAGTTGGACTGGTAGAGAACAGGGTCAGTATTGTGACTATGTTCATGATAATGGTGTTTTCCTCCCTCCACAGTGGCATCCTGGTACCTGGAGGGTTTGGAGTCAGAGGGACAGAGGGGAAGATCCACGCCATCAACTGGGCACGCAAACAGAAGAAACCCTTCCTAGGTACAGAATTGTCTGTATTGGTGGCAGGCAGCCATGAGGATGGAGGCTTTACATCAAGGAACAAATTACACCTAAGGATGGAATTAAAGCTTTCCATTCACATTCCTTCATGTATGTGCAGCTTTAACCTGACTTCTATGGGTTTGCAGGTGTGTGTCTAGGGATGCAGCTGGCTGTGTGTGAATTTGCCAGGAATGTGCTAGAATGGGAAGATGCCAACTCTACAGAGTTTCATCCCGAATCAAAGCATCCTGTTGTAGGTTCCACCTTCATAAGATCTCGCCTCCCTTTTACTGGTCGTGAAGGCCAACAAAAAGAAATCTAATTCCTTACTGGTTCTTTCTAGGTGATTGACATGCCAGAACACAATCCTGGGCAGATGGGTGGGACCATGAGGCTGGGAAAGAGACGGACCATTTTCAAGACCACCAACAGTATACTAAGTAAGAGACCAAACTTTGAGAGTAAAGTCACTGTTGTAATCACACACTATACAGTGCATTCGGAAAGTATTCAGACCCCTTGACTTTCAACATTTTGTTATGTTAGACTTATTTTAAAATTGATTATATAAAACATTTTCCTCATCAATCTACACACAATACTTCACATTGATAAAGTGAAAACTAGATTTTAGGATCTTTTTGCACATTTTATAATAATAATAATAATAAAAAGATACCTTATTTACAAATATTCAGACCCTTTGCTATGAGACTAGAAATTGAGCTCAGGTGCATCCTATTTCCATTCATCTTCCTTGATGTTTCTACAACTTGATTGGAGTCCACCTGTGGTGAATTAAATTCATTGGAAATTATTTGGAAAGGCTCACACCTGTCTTTATAAGGTCACACAGTTGACAGTGCATGTCAGAGCAAAAACAAAGCCATGAGGTCGAAGGAATTGTCCATAGAGCTCCGAGGAACAGACCTGGGGACTTGTAGAAAGGGTACCAAAACATTTGTGCAGCATTGAAAGGTCCCTAACAACACAGTGGCATCTATCAATCTTAAATGGAAGAAGTTTGGAACCACCACGACTCTAGAGCTGGCCTCCCGGCCAATCTGAGGAGAAGGGCCTTGGTCAGGGAGGTGACCAAGAACCCAATGGTCACTGGCAGAGATTCAGAGTTCCTCTGTGGAGATGGGAGAACCTTCCAGAAGGACAACCATCTCTGCAGCACTCCATCAATCAGGCCTTCATGGTAGTGGCCAGACTGAAGCCACTCTTCAGTAAATGGTACATTACAGCCCGCTTGCAGTTTGCCAAAGGGCTCCTAAAGAATCTGACCATGATAAAAAAAAAGATTCTCTGGTCTGATGAAACCATTTGAACTCTTTGGCCTGAATGCCAAGCTTTACGTATGGAGGAAACCAGGCACCATCCCTGCGTTGAAGCATGGTGGTGGCAGCATCATGCTGTGGGGATGTTTTTCAGCGGCAGGGACTGGAAACGATGAACGGAGTTAAGTATAGAGAGATCCTTGATGAAAACCTGCTCAGGACCTCAGACTGGGGGTGAAGGTTCACCTTCCAACAGGACAAGGACCTTAAGCACAAAGCCAAGACAATGCAGGAATGGCTTCGGGACAAGTCTCTGAATGTCGGTGACCCAGGCAGAGCATGGACTCGAACCCGATCCAACCTGACAGGGCTTGAGAGGATCTGCAGAGAAGAATGGGAGATACTCCCCAAATATAGCCGTGCCACGCGTGTAGCGTCATACCCAAGAAGAATCGATGCTGCCGGATGTGATTCAACTAAGTATGGTGTAAAGGGTCTGAATACTTGTTTATTTTAAATGAATTTGCAAAAGCTTTAAACCCTTTTTTGCTTCATTATAGGGAACAGATTTGTAGATTAATTAGAACTTTCATCCATTTCACAGTAAGTCTAAGGTAACGATGTGGAAAAAGCTTTACCTGCTGTGTTTTATACTTGTTTCATTGCAGGAAGACTTTACGGAGATGCTGAGTACGTGGATGAGAGACACAGACATCGCTTTGAGGTTCATGTTCACGTCACTTTCTCTACATGTCACTAGTTTTTCAGTGTGCTGACCTTGTTTCCGGTCTCAGGTGAACCCAGAGCTGAAAGATCACTTTGAGGGGAAAGGCTTTCACTTCGTGGGTCAAGACGTAGAAGGGGAGCGAATGGAAGTCATCGAGTTAGACGGTAAGTGTCCGGGATCATGTGTATGAGTGGACAAAATGTTTGCTTATACCTACAGCTCTTAACCCCTCTGCTTTTATTTCTAGATCATCCGTATTTCGTAGGAGTGCAGTATCATCCAGAGTTCACCTCTCGCCCCATCAAACCATCGCCTCCCTACTTTGGCCTCCTGCTGGCATCAGCCGGGAAACTACAGAGCTACCTACAGAAGGGCTGCTGTCGGTCTCCACGGTAACCGAATATTCACTCATTATGATTCCTAGACCCTTGAATGTTAGGCAGTTACTGGAACTTCCATTGTATAGTAACAATATGCTGTTTGAATACCATCTCTGTAGGGACACATACAGTGATCGGAGTGGCAGCAGCACCCCAGACTCAGAAATAGTTGAGTCCTCCATCTCACAGGAATGTGTGACTGGTAAGTAACACAATTGCATTGACTTTTTTTAAAGTTTGAAATGGAGCATATTTGGCTGGAACCATTTCTTCCCACAATTTCTTTCTTGCAGAGGGAAAGGAACAATGAAATCCCTTTCCAAACGGAGGATCAAGACAAGGGCTAAATTAAGACGTTTGCATGTCTATATGCTCCCGACAACAGGCCGTCATATGGAACTGACTTTACCCAGGATAACTCCCTTGAGATCGAAACACTGAATGTCCTAAGGAGCCCCCCCCCCAATATTTGACAAGAAATTGTCTGTACATTGCAGGGTTAATGCATCTTTATTGCAGTAAAAGGGCTTTACAAGTGGAGAGGAAATATTTTTCTATCATTCAACCTGGCTCTTGATGAGCTTACAGCACCAATAATATTGTCTTATTTAGCTTCACTCATTGGAAGGATGTGAGCCTTATCCATTTTTCGAGCAGCAGCTGCATACAGGCCGTCAGTAGAATTCCCACGTCATTGGATGTTATGCGGGCAGGAGAAGGCCATTGTTGTATGACAGGCCTCACTTTTTCACAAGACCTGAGAATAAAGTAATGTTTTAGTGGCTGGAGACAATGTATCATATACACTTTGAAGGCGCTGTTCTGATCTCAGTCCCATATCCGCATGTTTCATCCATCAGTCACATTTTTAAAAGATATCAATCATTGATCAGAACACACCAGACCCTGCACAGATGACTGATTAGCATGACGCAAAACAGAAGTACCTTAAAACCCGTATTACGGGTATATCAACGTTGAAGTGTGATTGGTCAATGCCAGTCACAAGACCTGCAAATGAAATAAAGTTTAGCATCTTGATATATACACACATTATATTTAAGGATTTACTCTGATCTTAAATCCCATATCCGCATGTTTCATCCAGCAGTCACAAAAGGTATCAGCATTGATCAGAACATACCAGGCCCTCTGAAGATAAGTGAGTGATTTATCCCCCCCGATTGACATTCCCGTTAAGGCACACTTGTACCTCCAGACATGAGAAGTTAAGCTCCAACGGCAGGATTTACATTGGTGGAACTATCAAAGCAACATTACTATGGTTCAAAGATGCAGCTAAATATCTGTAGGACAGTAGAGTGACTACCTCAGGCACAGAGAGGCTAGGACAGTCAAAGACTCCCCATTTCTCTGGCATGAACTTGGAGAACCAGAGGCTACAGACAGCCCGGGTCCTTAGGATAGCATGCGACCAGATAACACTTTGTTTAAAAAAATCCTTACCGGCTGTTCAATCCCAAGGTGATTGGTCATCACCGCTGCCATTTCAGTTGGTACGAGACCTGATGAGAAACAAAGTGACCTTAGTGGGATGATCAATCTAGGTTCATTTCCATTCCAAAGCATGGATGTTTAATTCATTACTACTTGCAATAAACAGGCTCAGAAGTTGAATACTGGAATGTCGCCATTTATCATTTCACCTTAATTTAACCAGGTAGGTTAAATTACCACTGCAATGAGGGCAAGTGTGTCACAGCCAGAATGAGAGGCAGACATTTTGAATTACCTTCAGAATGTTCCGTGGTTAATTCTCAAGCCATCCGAGGTTATAAGCCTATAGAGAAAATTTAGTCAGGTGAGACAGCTACATTTTTTTTAATACATGGTAAAAACCACACAATTTGCTCTCATTACAACATTTTGGCTCAGAGGAGTACTATAAATCCTCATCAACGAGGTACTCCTCTATGTGAGGGCAAGTTTGTCATCACAGCCAAAACAGATTTAAAATAAAAATCAGTTTTACCTCCAATTAAAATGTCCACTGGTTCATTCGAATCCCATTTTATAGGGTCTTCAGATTGACTAATTCTGTAGAGAGCATTAGAAGATTAGGATCAGGTATAGAGATACCTTGTTGTATAGTCAAAACCACACAATTTACATTGAGTTTAAATCAATGATATATTTGGGCTCAGACGAGTACTAAGAAGTTCTCAGCATCGAGGCACTCCTCTAAGTGAGGGCAAGTGTCTCATCACAGCCAGAATGAAGGGTGGACAAACGTCTCGAAATCATCCTGCATAAACGTACCTTCTGCATATCCATTTGTTATTCCACCGTCTGAGGTCTGCTCAGAAGATACCATTGAGCTTAAAGGACATAGGGAAGCAATCCAATTAGAAAACTTCATCCATCATATGACCAATACAGCAACATTTTCTAGGTACAATGGTGCATGGAATGTCCTTCCCCTTAATGTTGCTGCGTCAGTTACTTTCGAACTGGACAGCGACCGTCGGTGAAAGTATTGTTTTTGGCATCCTGTTGACCATGTCTGCTACAAGAATGCAGGAACGGCTTCGATAGGTGCCTTGGTTTTCGAATGGGTTGTACAGAGTTATTGGACACTGCTCACCTATTCTGCAGTAGCAATGCAGCCATATTGGGCTGAGCAGGGTTTATCGTGTGTCCACCTAGAAGCAGAGATCAATGAGGTATACTCAGTAGGGCTAACCTTAAAAAACTAACGTTAGCTGTGTAGGCCTACACTCACTGCACAAAATGTGACAATTGTTATCATAACCATCTATTCAATGTTTGACATGATTAGCCATAGTTGCTGGCTCACTAAAAAAAAAGTCAGTTCTATCCCACTGTTCTTTTCGGTACAAACCATAACTCCTTTGTTGATGGAGTCAGCCGGAAGAGTGTACTGACTCGGCTTCAATAAGGGCCGCGAGCAGCAGCCGCCACGTGGAAATCACAGGCCAACATAGCTGGCTAACAATTAGTATCGAACTAGCGTAGGTAAGCATTTTCGAAATGGTACATGCAACTTCACGATTAACATAAGTTTGCCCACAAGGTCCACATAAACTACTTTAGTTGCTAACTTAGCTAGCTATATAGCCAACGAGAGCACAGGAAGGTGCAGATCCCGACGGAAGTTAAGTCTACCCGTTCTAGGAACCGATAGCAAATCGACAGAAAGCCCATTTTAACATTAAAGTACATGCTTTTCCCAAAACATGTGATATTGGCAAATGAGTTAAATAGCTTTCACTTGAATATAAAAGGTGATGTCAGGCGATAACTCTTTGGCTGGTGACTCACCTTTGCATTTAGCTTGAACTGAAGAGAGAGAAAATGCACCCTCTATTGCTTTATATAGTGTGGGACAACCTGGCGATTGGTCCACATGTGTCACATGGACGAGATGTATGACGGTATATGACGTTCGCCATAAATCATAGACCGCTATCAACATAGCTACTAATGCTAGAATGTGGCATAAATTAGATAGCTAATGCATGCATTGGCTACTCATAAGATTAACAATAAAAATGAACAAATAATACAACGAAAATAGACGGGATTAAAAAAATGAAAATCCAAACAGAAATACCTGTTTGAAGAGAGGCAAAACAAAAACATTTTCACTTGAAGCTATTGCTAATTTATTACGCCTGGTCAATGTAGTTCTGAACAAGACAAATCAATGGATTGCTGCACTTTGTGATTTTTGGATTAAGGCATCTGAGATTGATCAAGCCCACACACTAGTATTTATTCCAGACGTCCTATGCCTATACCAGTTGGCAACAATGGGAAATTACACTTCCGGATTTGAAAATAGATGTGTAGGTCTGGAGGACATCTATGCAATCGAGGTGTATATTTTTAGTAGGCCAATAGTGTTGAAAGTGGTTACTTTAATCAATGATGTTAGGCAAGCCTAAGTGAAAACTAGATTTAAACTGATCAAAGTCAACAACCCAACAAACGCACGCACTGACTGACGCCAAAAACCCGTCTCAACATTTCAGCACCAGGGACAGTTCCATGACTGCTGCGACCACAGTTTCATTGAAATTGCCTTTCGAACGGACATAACACAACAAATACAAGAATATCATGCAATGCATATCACAATTCGTGTACAGCGCAGGAAATAGTTTCGCCTACAGCTCATGGTACGCCGTCATGGCCATCTCAAGTCAATAAGCAATTTATAGACGGACCAGGCATAGGCTCAATGGAATTTCACACCAATTTGAGAGTCAGATAACATCTTGCCTTATCATCTGCTATTAAACTATATTTTGACACTGTATAGGCCTCACGTACGATTCATATTTTCATTATCGAAATTACGCTTCGTAGCCTTGGCCCATAGGCTAGAATAAAATACAATAAGGCTGTAGAGTTGTCATAACATAACTGTGACGCTGTATTCTTTTTATGGTGATGTTCTGAAGCAATAGACCCTATAATAAAGCCCGTGCATGGATCTGGGTAGGTAGCCTATCACATGACTGCAGCACTATCGCTCTTTGCTCGCTGGCGCTCCCATCTCTGTCTGACCAGAAGGCAGTAGGCAGCAGCAGTCACTGGCTTAGTAAACACAACGTGCTGCGCAGCTTTGTTTCGGAACCACCACCATTGTGGGTCTCTCTCTAGCCATGTCATGGATATTTTGTGGCAATATCAGTTCAGGATAATTTTGCTCGGAGACTCGACCGTAGGGAAATCGTCTTTGCTGAAACGGTTTACAGATGGAATTTACAGCGATGTAGCGGATCCAACGGTCGGTGTGGATTTTTATGCCCGTTCGCTAGACATTGAGCAAGGGATTAAAATCAAGCTTCAACTGTGGGACACGGCTGGACAGGAACGATTCAGGTGAGATGTAGACAATAAATGTTATCCTAGGCCTATATCTGTTATCAATAATCTGTTGACAAGATCATGTAATTCATTATTTCCATCAGTATAAATTAACCGATTTGTAACAAATAAGTAACACGCACCAGCCCTCACGCTATCTATTGTGATTGGTTTACAATTTTGGTGAATAACAGTGGAGAAAAATATTTGTTTTTATTGTCTCTAGTAACCCACAGAGAAACGAGGTCAGTCATCGTTAGTCATGTTTTACCCTATGACTGTAATAACGGAGGCCCCTTACTCCAATCTCCATTATAAAAACAGTCACCAAATTGTGGCGCATCATCAGTTACATTCATTCACTGATGATGGGCAACAACCTCACCTTGATATTGTTTTGTGTAATACACTAATTAAATATCCCTTTATAATACAATGATAAGAAGGTTTTGTCTTTGGATGGAGTACACTCAAATCCAGTTATTCTGTAAGTGTCGTTTGTTGCTGCTGAGATGGCCTGTAAATCCGCAGGCATGTCTCTCTCTCTCTATTACATACATGTTGTAATGTGCCTCATTGTAGCCTAGTCTGCAATGCCCGGACATGTACAGTAGCCATCCAGGAGCCAGAATATTGTAGTTGAAAAGAACATGTAAACAACATAATTCATTCCCCACTGATGCCTGTAGTCTCAGATACAATTCCTCTAAGATCATTATAACTGTGTTTGCAGACTGCTCTCAGATCTCCCTTTCCTCTTGAAGCCAAACCTGCATGTCTCTGACAGAATATTATGGAAGAAAGACTGTTTTCCCCTAGGAGGGTCACAGTACACACCTAAAATAGATTCTCAGTGGCATGAATGAACTGTCTCTACAGGTCTGTACTGTTAGTTATCGTTCCTTTGTAAGCCACAAGTTATGTTTTTCCCTGGACCTGCAAGGAGTCGTGGATCTTGTTATGCTGTTTTGCCAACTCCTATATAGCTATTGTCATGCTATGAGTGTAGTTCGGTTCAGAGTTACACTGAGATTCAAGTCAGCATTGTTTAAATTCACGTTTCACTATGGGTCAGAGCTGAATTGTAACATCTCCTACTCCATCTTCCAGGTCCATCACTACTTCCTACTACCGTAACTCAGTGGGCGGGCTCCTCGTGTTCGACCTGACCAATCGCAAGACCTTTGACCACGTGAGAGAGTGGCACAAGGAAGTGAGCGAGCACATTCTGCCGCACCACATGGTCTACATTCTGATTGGCCACAAAAGCGACCTAAACAAGGACCGGAAGGTGACGCGGGACGAGGCTGAGCAGCTGGCGGCGGAGATGGGGATCCGCTATGTGGAGACATCGGCTAAGTGCAACAGCAACGTGGACCGGGCCTTCCAGCTGCTCAGCAGGGACATCTATGAGCTGATGAAGATGGGGGAGATCACCACGAGGGACGGATGGGATGGGGTGAAGAGCGGCCTCACCACCGGGGTCCTGTACCCGGGCGAAGAGGACATTGAGGTGGAGCCAAGGGAGAAGAGCTGCAACTGCTGAGAGACTGAGCCTCGATCTCTGACCCCTGACCTCATCCATGGTCATGTTCATTAGGCACCAAATGGAAGAAAACGGACTGAAAAAGAGAGGAACTACTTGGAATTGTCCAATAAGAAACGCACATTTTTATTTTCCATTGCGAAACGTTTTAGAAAACGTGTTCCAATATGTGCCCTAATAAACACGACTCGTGTCTCCACTGTTGTTCCCCCTCTCTTATCTCTACAAGTATCTCACATCGTCTCACAGTTTAGTCAATTTCCCATCGAAATTAATCCACAGTCTAAAGTGAGGCCCTTGTCCTCTGACATCATCATCACGCGTCCACGTGTCACCTTATGCTTAGTGTAGATAGGATGCCAGTCCCCTCTGTATCAGTTCCTACAGAGGTCAGGATGGGGCTGTTTTCTGATGGGAGTACACAATACACATCCTGTAGTATACATCTTGATGTGACAAAAGCTTCTCTACAAACACAAAAGTCTGAGTCTTTAGCCCAAACACTAGTGTAAATCCTTGCAGTGGAAAAGCATCATACATGTACATGCTAAACGTACAAAAATTAGTATCACCTGGGTAGCTTTGGGCCCAGTTAGGTAAGACAGACACAGAGGCTGCAGTTTCACAGGCAGACAATTCTGATATTTTGCCCAACTATTGTTCATTTGGCCAATGAGAAAAGGCCTTTTGCCAATAAGTTGGGCTGCAGCCAGAGACACCTGTATGAGAGTGATCAGGCCTTGAGTTATTCCAGTACATACCCTATTCATTCCTGGATGCCCTTTGCTGCCCTAGGAGTTACTGGAGTCTCAAGCAAGCGAGGTCAGGACTTGCGGACAATGCATTATTGTGGTCTGGCATCACTCCCATTACGTTGTTGTTGGTTGGCTCTGCGTGTGTGTGTGTGCATATGTCGTTGCTCTGCCTGCAGTCCCCTGAGACTGTACATCATGTTCGGTATGGTTAGCTCTGGTGTTAAAATGTCACTGATAATAGGCAGGGAGAATAAACTGTACTCTATATGTGTCACCACGACCCCCCATCCTCTGCTAATCAATATGGTCCTGTCGACTACTAATCTATGTAAGTGCACATAAGCCAAATCATTTTCATGTTGCATCATGTTGTGGACTTCCTACTTCAGAGCAGACGAGTAATGTTTTCAACATTTTTAAAAACATATCTATCATTTGTAGTACATTGCTGAAGCCACAAACAATTTGGTAGTCACTCTTTGTATTTGAATACTATATGGCATATTAAAAACAAAACAAACCTTCCAAAGTGGGTCTTCAAGGGGGAAAACCACACCAAACAATTTTCCTTTAATTGGAGAGAGGTATTGGCTGACTTTAAGACTGCTCACATGGGGCTTTTGTAGCCATAATAACAATTTATTGGCATTATTACATTATCTGGTTGAGAACATGACATTTTGGCCCTAATGGCTTCCATGCTCCATCAGAATGGTTCCGATATCAAGACAGACAGAATTTTGCACTGCTCTGTCTATAGTCCCTTTCTGCTTGCAGAGAGGCACAGGAAGAAACTCTAGTTTCCTTTGGCTACTACCTCTATACAGCAAACCCCAGTGCAGATAACAGTTGCGCTGAGACTTGGCTGTAGATTCTGGTGTTACCATAGGAGTGTACAGCCATGGCTCAGGGCCTAGATAACAGCTCACTTTGCCTGGTTCCTCCTACCTCCCTCCTTCCTTCCCCTCAGCTCACCTTGTCCACATCTCACCAGCACCACACCTCACCAGACACTTCACACACTGTAGATGACAGGAGAGACATTGTGCATTCAGCAACAGTGACTTTATAGGATATTGTGTTCTATGTTGGTTTTGTGTTTCAGTGGTCATTGGGCAAGGTCCAGGAGCATCCGGGCTGTATCATGGCCATGCGACTTGACTTGTTGAAAGGAAATGTCTAACTAACTAACTTTTGTAAGCCTTTACATACATTCTGGCAAACAACTTACAAAGCCTCAGCAAACAATTTCTTGACAACAGTATGTGTTTGTCTACATACAGTCCTTATGTTTTGCCTCTTGCTTTACAAAGTCTGATGCAAACATAGTTTAGTTGTTCCCACACTCATGGGCTTAACCAGGTTTATAGTTATGCCGTGGTCAGTTTTTCAGCTCCAGTGAACATTCACAGACTTTGATTAAACCTCTGTTATCACAGGTCATAACCCATGTCTCATTTCTTTCAAAGTTAAATCAGTTGGCTAACTAATATCTATGACACTCTGTATTGATCCATGTTCTTGTTACAGTCAGGAAGGACACATCCACAAAGAGAAGGCAATACCGAGGCCTAGGGAGAAGAGACATACCCTTTAAATGAACAAAAACAGTCTTGCCTGGGAATGTATAGAAATGGAGAATTATGTTTTTCAGACATGGTTTCAGAGGTATGAGCATGTAGGCTGCTGTCTGTTTGGTCATCGCAATTCAACTCCTTTTGAAAAGCAGCAAATGTTTCCATTCTAATCCACAAAGGAAGTTAAAGTCAAATCATGTTCCTTATAGTACGTACCTCTTTCATTTTTCAGCTTTGTGTGTAATTTATAACAGTTTTTTTTGTACAGCTGTATTTTTAATGCTTATAATAATGATAATATGTGCTGTAATACAGCTGCTTGTCAGTGAATGCAACATATTCCTGATCACTGAATTTGATAAGGATTCTTATTGTATTGTTACATGAGATATGAAGAAAACAGGAAATAGCAAGCTGTGGTGATGATGATGCCGATGACGGTCTATGAAAAAGGTGTATCTGGAGAAAGGCCCATGTCACTGAGATGGAGCACCAGCTATATTCAACAGCCTAATCAGGCTCAAGGACTTGAAAGAAGAGATTGAGCTTGGTTCTTGGATCTTGACACATTGCCAGTCGAACTAGAAAAGTTTAGATTTTAGATTTTAATAATTTATATTTTAGAAAGTGTTGATTATAAGTAATAAGTGGCCATTTTCATTGTGATGATAGTTATATCATAATACTGTAACTCGAATATCAATCGCCAAAACAATCTATTTAGGTCCATGATAGTACAACAACATATGACAAATCACTAATGCATTTTTCTTGCAAATTCTGTTTTTTGGCAAGCTTAGAACTAGACATAGCATCACAGCAGTGCAGTTGATGCCTCTATTTTGCCTCTGACTAAGTCTGATCACAGTTCACAGCTTGATGGAATAAATGTTATTTATTTTCTATTCTAAATGTTCTGGGCAAGGTACTCTACTGTTAAAGGGGTATTCAGTCAGTAAACAACATTATGTCCATGGTGCCATATTATGATTGACCAGATCCATGCCAGGGTTGTGGCGTCCTCTTTTGGTAACAACAGAACTGCATACCTGACCCACTTAGCTGAATCACAGTGCAAATAAAATACTAAACTTCAACTAATAAACATAAAACTGTGTATGGTAATAACAGTGATGGTGTGTTTTAATTTTCATATGCCTCTGTTGAAAATCACAAGTGTTAATTGGTATAACTAATCAATATCAACAATAACAGATTAATATCACTTGTGGAAATGAAGCTGTTCACTGATATTGCTTTCACTTGCACCCTCCACTGCTGTCCAAGTTCACTTTTAGAAACCATATATAGACTTATGGTAGAAACAACCGTGGTTCTCAATGAAACATCTGGAGTGAGGAAATGCAGATACACACAAGCTAAAGGTGCAAATTCATTCAAATGACAGTGCAAATCTCCCTGTGCAATTTCTAATGTATGTTTAGTTTAGCTGAGATGTATCATATGGTTTTGTAAGCTGCCAAAATGTGTGATTATTTGATAGGTGGTGAAAGATAAAATAAATGTTATGTTAAATTAAAGAAAGACTTGATTCATTTATATGATCATATCTTTTTAAAGTTAATTATTTTATGAAAGTGACAGTAAAGGTATTTTGTAAGCCTACTGAGCATGGATTTTGGCCTGGTACCGAGTCTAAATTTGTCTAGATCAGAGATGGGAAATCCAATAATAGCACAATTAAATCAATTGATGAGATCCGTTTTTTTGTGGACCCCAATCAAAGTTTCCCATTCCGGAATGATTGACCCCTAGAGGTGTGTCCCAACAATCTCACATTTTTTTCTGAAGTGTGCATTTGTTCCCTTCATGGATTTAAAATAAATTAATGGTATATGGATGGAAACGCCAGTACACCGATCCAATATTTGTACATATGCGGGGGAGTCGTGAACAAGTACACACTTCAGACGGAATGGGACGCAGGGGTAGGTGGTAGTGTCGATTTGGAATAAAATTGTAAGGTCAGCCTATCTATCCCATGATGCTTTGCGTCAGGAAAAATTACAGATAAATGAAATTAATTCTGTTTGATTCAATGCTATCTCTTGTTTTGTCATCTAAAATATTATTTACATATTTAACCCAACTGAAAATCACAAACATAACATGTTTCGTAAAATAAAGGTAATTATTTCTCTACCCTGACTGAAGTCCCTGTGTTCAGAGAGCAGATTGTAGAACTGTGTGTTTTAACGTAAAAAGGGCTTCTGCTATGTTTAGCACAGGGAAGGTAGGGATTCACCACTTTTCCTGCGGAATCTATATCAAGAGATTTCGGAAGCATAAT
This sequence comes from Oncorhynchus tshawytscha, assembly GCF_018296145.1. Lineage (NCBI taxonomy): Eukaryota > Metazoa > Chordata > Actinopteri > Salmoniformes > Salmonidae > Oncorhynchus > Oncorhynchus tshawytscha. The sequence continues at coordinate 26,378,350 of NC_056441.1, forward strand.
TTTTAACTTCTGGGGTTGCGAATGAACGTGAATCTTTGCGCCCCAATTTATTGTACAAATAAAGTAGTGATTAATTGTTGTGCGACGCCTGTACAAACACTGGTCCACAAAATTAAATATTCAATTGCTAAAGCAGGTCGTAAACCGAACGTCTGTGAAATAAGTGATGATTGCTGTCAACATTTTTTTTTACAGTGACTGATTGTCAACAGGCTTGTGTTTTATGTTTGACCTATTTTGGGGGAAGCAGCATGCATGACTGGCGAGCCGCGCTATATCTCAGGAAGTGTAACTGCACGAAGTGCGCATGCCCAGCAGCTTGTAGGGATGTATTCGACTTCGTAAAAACGGTAAGGAAAATCAGAACGATGGTTTTGTAATTTTAGGTTTATTCGGATTATAAGGGCGAATTGATTTATATGCTAGGCAATGTCTATCTCCACGTAGAGTTTGGTATTTGTAAAGGGGCAACACCCCGGGCTCGCTCCGAATGGCGGGGCAACGTCGTCGCCGCGTTGTTGTTTTCGTGTACGTGCTGCCGCACAGGGACGTAATTTTGAGGGAGCGGAGAAAAGGAAATAGTTGAACGAACGGGCGCACGCTTGTTCGGAAAAAAGCGTCACGTAACCGCCGTCACTATGTAAATATCCAAGGTGGCTAGTAACAGCTCAGCCTTCGGTTGCTTAAGCTCCAAACCTCTGCCCAAAGTCTATTACTTTAGTTAGCCTAGCCATCTTGCTAGCAAGATAGTACATTGTCATTGCAAGGGCGTTAGCCGTTCATATATACCTCACTGGTGTAGGCTATTCGGGCAAATGGTGCATTAGCAGCTAGCTATCAATGTTAGACCTGATCTTATGACTAACTAATGCACCACACTGCCCATACCCATAGAAACGTTGTGAGTAGAAAAATAGTGAAAACTTGCCGTGCATAAAGCTTAACTAGTAGCTAGCTAACGCAACGTTTCTGTGGGTATGGGCAGTGCAGTACACTAGTTTCAGTTAGGAGATCCGGTGTAACAATAGCTAGCTACTAGTTAAAAGTTATGCACGGCAAGTTAGTAACCATGATGTGCCCCCTTTTCTAAATATGTCGGAATAACTGAGTAACACTTTGGAGGTTAAAATGCTGAAAAGACATAGTCATCGGCTGGAACTTTGAGGCAATTGAATCTGTTTATGGGCACGGTCAGCCCTAAGAGCATCTTATCCAGATTCTGCCTTGTCGAGTCTGTCCTCCTGTAGTCTCTCTTCTCTCTCTCTCTCCTCTCTCTCTTCTCTCTCTCTCTCTCTCATATATATATTATTCTAATCTACTGTATTTGTAACCATTGTGCTCTTCTTCCCTATACTCACCTGGGCATTCAGTAGGCTACTCTGGGAGGATGGCACAAACCGAGGTGACAACGGTCTCTATGGGGGACCTAGTGGTGGTGAAGGCTACTGATGAAGAGAATGGTGATGATGAGGACAGCAACGCACAGGTCATCCTCCAGCTACAACCAATCACAGCAGGGTAGGTACACACTGATGTTTACTTGGACCTGATAGGGGAAAAGGAGACAAGACTAGTGTAACAGTTGGTTCGGTGAACCATGCTCACATGATGGCTTCCCAATCTAATTGCCCAGGCTTTAGGTTAGTGAGCTAACATAGTCAGACCCTGCTTTGTTTTTTGCCAACATTTTCATTTGTTGTTTCACTTTCCCTTGCAGTATGGATGAGTCAGGAGAGACAGACACAGCTGTGGAGGCACACCCAGGTAATTGACATATACACATATATAAATAAACACACTCATAAATAAACAAACAAAGTATATCATAAAAAATGTTCCTTCAGAAGAAGCCACAGTTGATGGGGAGGAGGTAGAGCTGGGTTATCCCATCACATGTGGAGAGTGTAAAGCTGTGCTGCTGGTCAAGAGGTTTGTCTGTCCTGGAATAAACGTCAAATGTGTCAAGGTTAGTCATGGTCATTATATTTTCTACAGAAATCATCAAGTTTTTCAAATGTTGGTATGCAGAGAAGGAACTCAGTCTGCCAGCTATTGATATACTTATAATCCTGTTTGTACAATGTCAGCAGAAGAGATTGTCACATACCATACCAATATATGCCATTTAGCAGACATTTTCATCCAAAGCCACTTAGTCTTGTGTGCATACATTTTACTTCTGGGTGGCCCCAGGAATCAAACCCACAACCATGGCATTGCTAACACCATGCTCTACCAACTGAGCCATACAGGACCAGTTGTTTGCTTTAACAATGCCTTAGACATCAGTTGAATGTTTCTCATTGGCCAGTTGTTTCTTTGCTGTCTCCTTTCTAATAAGGTGGTGTAGGTATATGATTGTAATCCCAGTGAGCAGGTATGGTTCCTTTCTAAACTCTCACAATAACGTCTGCCCCATACAGTATGAAGACCAACTGATCAGTCCCAAGCAGTTTGTCCACATGTCTGGGAAGGCTACACTGAAGGACTGGAAAAGAGCTATCCGGATGGGAGGGGTCATGCTCAGGTGAAGAGTAGAGTTGACCAGTCCCAAATTAACCCCTGCCCTCTAGCCCCTAAGCACTTGTGCAGAGATCTGAGATCATTAGATCTACAGGTAGTTTAGAAGTTAGAGGTGGACCAGAAACTGGAGGGTTGCCAGTTAGGATCCCAGGTCTGAGGGGAAAATCAACCCGAGGTGATTGATGTAGACGATGTGTCCCTTCTCTTCCCTCTGTCTTTCTTCACTCTTGTCTTTTATCTAATAATCTCTCTCCTTCAGGAAGATGATGGACTCGGGTCAGCTAGACTTTTATGAACACAGCACTCTGTGCACCAACACGTGTCGTAGCACCAAGTTTGACCTGCTGATCAACAACACACGCTTCCCCCCTGACGGCAGCGGACTCACCACGCCCATCTCCTCACAAGGTGAGACCAGACACACCCCTCACTGTGGGCTGTAAAGATCTCAGGTTGTCTGTAGCAAAACAATTTAAAAGTTTGTCAGGCAGTTATTTTCTGTAAGGGACCTTTTAATCCTATTTTCTCCCATTTTAACTTGTTTTTTAATTGGTGATATCGTACACATGTCCATTAACTTGACATTTTCATTGGGATATATACACAAGTTTGGAATACAGTATCAGTCAATAAGCATCCAGGACCAGAACCATCTGTTTTATTTTGTGTATTGAATATTGTAAGTAGTGTAGCTGACCATGTCTCTCCCCTGTTGGACATGTAGCCCAGGTGGTGATAGGTAATGGTGGCCAGGTTGCCATGACAACAGAGGAGAGGTCAGATGTTCTGACTGGAACAATGGAGTGGAGTTCAGGGGCTGTAGCCATGGAGACAGAGAAGAAGGAAACCAGTGAGATATCAGGTGTGTTCTTCACCCAAACAGCTCCCACTAGTGACTATTTATGGTAGTTGCACTCACAACTCTGATGTCAAATATATTGAACAAAAATATAAATGCGACATGCAACAATTTCATTGATTTTACTGAGTTACAGTTCATATGAGAAAATCAGTCAGTTTAAATAAATTAATTCGGCCCTAATCTGGCGCCCGAGTGGTGCAGCGGTCTAAGGCACTGCATCTCAGTGCTACAGGCGTCACTACAGACCGGTTTGATCCCGGGCTGTATCACAACCGGCCGTGATCGGGAGTCCCATAGGCCGGCGCACAATCGCACCCAGTGTCGTCCGGGTTAGGAGAGAGTTTGGCCGGAGTAGACCGTCATTGTAAAATAAGAATTTGTTCTTTTGAAAAAAAAAAACTTTTTTTAGTTCACCTTTATTTAACCAGGTAGGCTAGTTGAGAACAAGTTCTCATTTGTAACTGCGACCTGGCCAAGATAAAGCATAGCAATTCGACACATACAACAACACAGAGTTACACATGGAATAAACAAAACATAGTCAATAATACAGTAGAACAAAAGAAAACAAAAAGTCTATATACAGTGAGTGCAAATGAGGTAAGTTAAGGCAATAAATAGGCCATAGTGGCGAAGTAATTACAATATAGCAATTAAACACTGGAATGGTAGATGTGCAGAAAATGAATGTGCAAGTAGAGATACTGGGGTGCCAAGGAGCAAGATAAATAAATAAATACTGTATGGGGGATGAGGTAGGTAGATAGATGGGCTATGTACAGGTGCAGTGATATGTGAGCTGCTCTGACAGCTGCAGCTTAAAGCTAGTGAGGGAGATATGAGTCTCCAGCTTCAGAGATTTTTAACTGACTTGCCTAGTTAAGTAAAGGTTAAATAAATAAAAAATATATGGATTTCACATGACTGAGAACACAGATATGCATCTGTTGGTCACATATACCTTTAAAAAAACTCACAATATTTTTATGTATTCAAATTGCCATTGATAAAATACAGTTGTGTTTGTTCATAACTTATGCCTGCCCATACCATAACTCCACCGCCACCATGGGGCACTCTGTTCATGACGTTGACAATAGCAAACTCCTCGCACACACCAGGGGTCTGCGCTTTGAAGCCGGTTGGCCGTACTGCCAAATTCTCTAAAACGATGTTGGAGGTGGCTTATGGTAGAGAAATAAACATACAATTATTTGGCAACAGCTCTGGTGGACATTCCTGCTGTCAGCATTTATTGTCCCCAGCACAAGGGGCACCTGTGTAATGATTATGCTGTTTAATCAGCTTCTTGATATGCCACACCTGTTAGCTGGATGGATTATCTTGGCAAAGGAGAAATGCTCAGTAACAGGTATGTAAACAAATTTGTGCTCAAAACTTGAGAGAAATTTTAGCATATGGAACATTTCTGGGATCTTTTATTTCAGCTCATGAAACATGGGACCAATACTTTACATGTTGCATTTATATTTTTGTTCAATGTAGTTTTCTGGTCATTAATCTTGTATCAATCTAAGGTTCGTACCTGGGTCAAATACATTATGTCAGATACTTGCTATTGGGTGCCATTGGATTAGCTCGACTGGTAAAATGGAACCAATGGAATAATCCCTAAAGTGCAAACTCTGCCCACCCTATATGCCGGTCAAGCTAAACCAACCACATCGCAAGTACAGTGCCTTGCGAAAGTATTCGGCCCCCTTGAACTTTGCGACCTTTTGCCACATTTCAGGCTTCAAACATAAAGATAAAAAAATACAGTTTTGTGTGAGGAATCAACAACAAGTGGGACACAATCATGAAGTGGAACGACATTTATTGGATATTTCAAACTTTTTGAACAAATCAAAAACTGAAAAATTGGGCGTGCAAAATTATTCAGCCCCCTTAAGTTAATACTTTGTAGCGCCACCTTTTACTGTGATTACAGCTGTAAGTCGCTTGGGGTATGTCTCTATCAGTTTTGCACAGCGAGAGACTGACATTTTTTCCCATTCCTCCTTGCAAAACAGCTCGAGCTCAGTGAGGTTGGATGGAGAGCATTTGTGAACAGCAGTTTTCAGTTCTTTCCTCAGATTCTCGATTGGATTCAGGTCTGGACTTTGACTTGGCCATTCTAACACCTGGATATGTTTATTTTTGAACCATTCCATTGTAGATTTTGCTTTATGTTTTGGATCATTGTCTTGTTGGAAGACAAATCTCCGTCCCAGTCTCAGGTCTTTTGCAGACTCCATCAGGTTTTCTTCCAGAATGGTCCTGTATTTGGCTCCATCCATCTTCCCATCAATTTTAACCATCTTCCCTGTCCCTGCTGAAGAAAAGCAGGCCCAAACCATGATGCTGCCACCACCATGTTTGACAGTGGGGATGGTGTGTTCAGGGTGATGAGCTGTGTTGCTTTTACACCAAACATAACGTTTTGCATTGTTGCCAAAAAGATCAATTTTGGTTTCATCTGACCAGAGCACCTTCTTCCACATGTTTGGTGTGTCTCTCAGGTGGCTTGTGGCAAACTTTAAACAACACTTTTTATGGATATATTTAAGAAATGGCTTTCTTCTTGCCACTCTTCCATAAAGGCCAGATTTGTGCAATATACGACTGATTGTTGTCCTATGGACAGAGTCTCCCACCTCAGCTGTAGATCTCTGCAGTTCAGCCAGAGTGATCATGGGCCTCTTGGCTGCATCTCTGATCAGTCTTCTCCTTGTATGAGCTGAAAGTTTAGAGGGACGGCCAGGTCTTGGTAGATTTGCAGTGGTCTGATACTCCTTCCATTTCAATATTATCGCTTGCACAGTGCTCCTTGGGATGTTTAAAGCTTGGGAAATCTTTTTGTATCCAAATCCGGCTTTAAACTTCTTCACAACAGTATCTCGGACCTGCCTGGTGTGTTCCTTGTTCTTCATGATGCTCTCTGCGCTTTTAACTGACCTCTGAGACTATCACAGTGCAGGTGCATTTATACGGAGACTTGATTACACACAGGTGGATTGTATTTATCATCATTAGTCATTTAGGTCAACATTGGATCATTCAGAGATCCTCACTGAACTTCTGGAGAGAGTTTGCTGCACTGAAAGTAAAGGGGCTGAATAATTTTGCACGCCCAAATTTTCAGTTTTTGATTTGTTAAAAAAGTTTGAAATATCCAATAAATGTCGTTCCACTTCATGATTGTGTCCCACTTGTTGATTCTTCACAAAAGAAATACAGTTTAATATCTTTATGTTTGAAGCCTGAAATGTGGCAAAAGGTCGCAAAGTTCAAGGGGGCCGAATACTTTCGCAAGGCACTGTATTTGAAAGTATGTGACATGTAATTGACTTAAGGTCTTTCTCATCTCTCTCTACCTTGTTACTCAAATGGCATATAAACTACTTTGAACTCTGCTGGGTCCTTTGTTCCCCCAGAAGAGACATTGAACTTCTGGAAAGGCATAGCTGATGTGGGCCTGATGGGGGAGGTGGTAGACAACATCAGGACAGAGCTGTTGGAGATGCTGAGAGGAGTGCAGCTACGCAGCGAGCAGGCTGCCCTGCAGGACGCGGGTGGGTACTGGCACCTAAGACACAGGGAATAGGGTACTTTCTAAGGGTATATGCATGGTGTCACACAGGTGCAATGTTGGTTTCTGTTGATCAAGTCTGGGGATTAAATAAAGTAAAGTCTACATTATGGGTCTTTTGTGGGGCATCCCCCAAAATAGGGGACACATTTTATGTCTTGTTGAATTGTCTTACTTTAGTAAGTGAATAAAGTTTACACTTCTTTGCTTTGATTAATTGATCGACTGATGATGTGTTGTTACAGACGATGTGAGGGGGGTGGTGGATGGATGTGTTGTAAGCGACCCTGTGATTGGTTGATGGATGTGTTGTTACTGACCATGTGATTGGTTGCCCACTGATGGATCTCAGATTCCTGTCTGGTAGAGGTGGCAGTGTTGAGTAACCTGGCCCAGGTGTTTGGCCTGCTGGACTCAGTCAAACACATCCTGAATGTAAGGAGAGAACAGACTGACCCTGGAGAGGAGCAGGTCATTAGCACACTGACCAGTGAGTAATGTTCAATTCAGTAACTTCAGGCAGAGGAAGGGAGATTGAGATATGTATATAAATATTCCTATGATGTTTTGGATCATTTCCATTTTAGTCATATTATTTAATGTCAATGGTCAGGAAACAAAAAAGCCAAGTCTACATTCAATAGTAAAGATGGACCTGTATTGGATCTGGCCTCAAACTTGCTAATTGGTACGGTTGATTACTGTAGAGCTCAATCTGAGTCATTTCTGACCTCCACAGACCTGGAGCTGCAGCTGGAGGAACAGAGACGACAGCAGCACTTCAGAGCTCAGCTCTGCCACTCCCAGCCCGACAACAACATCAGTCACACCCCAGGAGGCAAACCCACCAAGCCCAAGACCAAACGACCTCGCTTGCAACGGCCAGCCTCCACCACCCTCCTCACCTCTTCCCTCTCCCAGCCCCAGACAGCCACCCTGCAGCCCCAGCAGTTCACTGTACTTTCCCCCATTTCATTCTCTTCCATGGGCCAGCCCTTCTCCCTGTCTGGCTTGTCTGGCCTGTCAGGCCTCCCCATGGCCACGCTGGGTCAACAGAACAACACGGTGACCCTACACACCCTACCCGCTGGCACCCAGACCTTCACCCAATACATCACCACCATGGTTGGGGCCGACGGCAAGACAGAGACCTTGACCCTCCAACCATCCCAAGGTCTGACGCTGGTGGGCACCACCCTCCAGGACCCAAGTCAGCTGGGAGGAACCATGATGAGTCCCTTGGAGCTGGTCCAACTCACCCAGGGAGGGGTGACCGTCAGTGGGGAGATGATGGTTGAGCAGCCCATGGGCCAAGTTGTGGAGAGTGGGCCAATGGTACTCCACCAGGAAGGGATGATACAGGAGGGATTGGTGGAGGGAGTAGAGGACAAGAGCCAGGCACAAACGACAGTGACCGAGATTGACCCTGCCCCGGTTGACCAGACCATGGGGGCGGTGATGGAGCTACAGCTGGCCCAAGAAGGAAAGGCTGAGGTTGGGGAGGAGGGTTCCGCCATGGTCGTCCATGGTGGGATGGATGCGACCATTGTCTCGGAGGAGGGGAAGGGAGGGGAGGGAATGGTGGTTCAGGGGGAGGTTCTCGAAGCTGGGCAGCAGAGCCAGGTAGAAGGGTTAGAGCTGGATGCTAACGGGCAGATCTCATGCCTAAGGATAATGGTGATCGAGGAGGAGACTCGGGAAGAGGACCAGGCCAAATGACCCAGCTCTGCTCTGCAGACAGAGACAATACCCTCTCCTCTCCATGTTGCAATGTGAGACAGTAGGGATGGACTAGCCTGGTTCCAGATATGTTTGTGCTGTCTTGCCCAACTCTCTGTGACAATGATCATAAGAGCTGGAAAAACAGCACAAACAGAGGGTGGACTCATTGACAGAACATAAAAGAGCATGCAGGCAGACTTGTGGTGTGAGTAAGTGTTTGGAGTATGCTATTTACACAGAGAGATGCCAAAGACCTTGCCTTCTTAGAGAAGCTGTGGTCCTTAGCAACTAGGCCAGGGTGTCCATTATTTTCATTGTTGTTTCGGTCATTTTTATCAAAACGACAACACAGCCAGGCACGGTATCTTATGTTTGTTTTGTAACGTGTGTTACCCTTTTGGGGGGGATGTGTGTGTGTGTGTGGTGGGGGGCTAGAGGTCTACTGTGGGATGACAGCAACAGTTCTAAAACAATAAAGTCTGCTCTATATTTCTTTCATTAAATAGAAAGCATACCACTCCTCCTCTGTGCAGCTTTTGGGGTTAAGTCTTTTCTGCAGTTTTTGTAAAACAAAGATAATATGTTGAGCTCACTGTTGTCAGTTCTGTGAATCGACACATTGTATTCTTCACTGGAAGCCTTTTCTTTTCAAGATTTGCATAATTTTTCACATGATTGTCTGTATGGTGATAAATGCAGTAGATGTACAGTATCAGTCAAAAGTTTGGACACACCTACTCATTCAAAGGTTTTTCTTTATTTTGACTATTTTCCACATTGTAGAATAATAGTGAAGACATCAAAACTATGAAATAACACATGGAATCATGTAGTAACCAAAAAAGTATTAAACAAATCAAAATATATTTGAGATTCTTCCAAGTAGCCACCCTTTGCCTTGATGACAGCTTTACACACTCTTGACATACTCTCAACCAGCTTCACCTGGAATGCTTTTCCAAGGAGTTTCCACATATGCTGAGCACATGCTGAGCACTTGTTGACTGCTTTTCCTTCACTCTGCAGTCCAACTCATCCCAAACCATCTCAATTGGGTTGAGGTCGGGTGATTGTGGAGGCCAGGTCATCTGATGCAGCACTCCATCACTCTCCTTCTTGATCAAATAGTCCTTACACAGCCTGGAGGTGTGTTGGGTCATTGTCCTGTTAAAAAGCAAATGATAGTCCCACTAAGCTTAAACCAGATGGGATGGTGTACCGCTGCAGAATTCTGTGGTAGCCATGCTGGTTAAGTGTGCTTGAATTCTAAATAAATCACTGACAGTGTCACCAGCAAAGCACCATCACACCTCCTCCATGCTTCATAGTGGGAACCACACATGCAGAGATCATCTGTTGACCTACTGTGCTTCTCACAAAGACACGTCGATTGGAACTAAAAATCTAAAATCTGGACTCATCAGACCAAAGGACAGATTTCCACTGGTGTAATGTCAATTGTTTGTGTTTCTTGGCCCAAGCAAGTCTCTTCTTATTATTTAGTAGTGGTTTCTTTGCAGCAATTCAACCATGAAGGGCTGATTCACACAGTCTCCTCTGAACAGTTGATGTTGAGATGGGTCTGTTATTTGAACCTATCCTCTGCTGCAGAGGTAACTCTGGGTCTTGCCATAATATGGACTTGGTATTTTACCAAATAAGGTTTTACCAAACAATCTTCTGTATACCACCCCTACTTTGTAACAATACGACTGATTGGCTCAGACACATTAAGAAGGAAAGAAATTCTACAATTAACTTTTAACAAGGCACATCTGTTAATTGAAATGCATTCCAGGTGACTACCTCATGAAGCTGGTTGAGAGAATGCCAAGAGTGTGCAAAGCTGTCATCAAGGCAAAGGATGGCTACTTTGAAGAATTGTTAAACACTTTTTTGGTTATTACATGATTCCATGTGTGTTATTTCATAGTTTTGATGTCTTCACTATTAGTCTCCAATGTAGAAAATAGTTTTAAGAAAAACCCTTGAATGAGTAGGTGTGTCCAAACCTTTAACTGGTACTGTATATGCAAGTTCCATAGAGAACAACACATTTCTCTCCATTGCATTTTCTTTCTCTGTTTATGATTTTTAGTGTGTGGTTATTTTGCCTCACAAGTTTAATAGATATAAATGGACCTAAAGTTAAAGTATGACTAAGATGGTTATTTATGTAAGTCAAAGTAGAATAGCAGGGACTCCAATGTCAAGCCGAACAAAATGCTGTTAACACTTTAGGAAGGGGGTATACATACGGCATTCATAACACCTTTATGAAACCATTCATAACAATTCACTAGCCTACGAATATTGTTGCACTCGTTTTGTCTAGGGGTCCTAGGCGTAGTTACATGGTCTGTAACCTGAATTAATATTTGCATTTATGTGAGAAATCAGTGTTTGAGGCGGCAGGTAGCCTAGCTGTTGAAGGCGTTCGGACAGTAACAGAATGGACGCTGGTTCAAATCCCTGAGCCAACTAGATGAAAAATATGCCGATGTGCCCTTGAGCAAGGCACTTAACCATAATTGCTCCTGTAAGTTGCTTTGCATAAGAGCGTCTGCTAAAAGACTAAAATGTAAAGCGTGCAGTATCATTCATAACAACCGTCAGAAAGTTTTACCCAAACCGCTGCCCAGCCTAGAACAAAAAACAAAAGTTCTTACTTTGTTTTCTTTACTCATAATAACATGCAAGGTTCCATGATCCTGATTGCTGTCAGACACAGAAGTGCAGTGTTGAGACAGAAATGAATACATCCATTCAATTATTTTGGTCAATGAATGTGAACATACTTGCAGGGTATTTGAAGTTAACTAATATATATGTAATGACCTGTTCTATAGTTAACCCCTGTTTACTCAAGGCTTGAAAAGTTATTTCCATAATGACTTTGTAATGTGTTTTAATATTAAAATTAAAAGACAAATAAATTGGTGGTGGTTGGTGTGGGTGTGGTGGTTGGTGTGGTGGTTGGTAGTGGTGTGGTGGTTGGTGGCGGTTGGTAGTGGGTGGTGGTGGTGGGTGGGGTGGTGGTGTGGTGGTTGGTAGTGGTTGGTGGGTGGTGGTGGGTGTGGTGGTTGGTGGTGGGTGTGGTGGTTGGTGGTGGTGGTTGGTGGTTGGTAGTGGTTGGTGGGTGGTGGTGGGGTGTGGTGGTGGTTGTGGGTGTGGTGTGGTGGTTGGTAGTGGTTGGTGTGGTGGTTGGTAGTGGTGTGGTGGTTGGTAGTGGTGTGGTGGTTGGTGTGGGTGTGGTGGTTGGTGTGCGTGTGGTGGTTGGTAGTGGTGTGGTGATTGTTGTGGGTGTGGTGGTTGGGAGCGCACCAGTCACGTTCTGTGGAGGAGGAGATCCAAAGGAGATGGAGATGGATGGATTTGGCCACACCCTCTTAAAGCCACCCTCCAACATCACCAGGCAAGCTCTGTACTAGATGCAGCTCGGGACCTCAAACTCAACTCTGGACCTCGAAGTTCAACAGAGCTTTTTAACTGTTCCCTTATAATCAGGGATTGATTTAGACCTGGGACACTAGGTGGGGTATCAGGTATAACAGGTATAACAGAATCAGTAGGCACTGGACCTCATGGGGTAAGAGTTGAATACCCTTGCGCTAGGGAAATAGAAGAGAGGGCATCCACAAAACACCTGGAGGTGAGCGCTTGAAGCAGATACCAAAAGATCTGGCAGGGGGTGGAATGAGCTGGAGAAGCCCAGAACAGAGTGTTATAGAGAGGAGTCGTTGATTGCCTGCGTAGGGTATTCAACAGAGGTGTGGACTTGAGTCACATGACTAGGACTTGAGTCACAGATATGATGACTTGCAACTCGACTTTGACTTTAACACCACTGACTCGTGACTTCGACTTGAGCCTTTTGATTCAACCTGACTTGATAAAGTAATAAAAATATAGATATTTTTAAAAGCATTCATGATTTGTGTAAATGTAATATACTAACTATTACTCTTGTTAAAAATATAAAATGGTATTACATTTGGTGAAGAGCACATTATGACTTGTTAAGGACTCGAAACTCAAAGTTTATTACTTGAGACTTGACTTGACCACAAGCCCGTCCTCCCTAATTTAAGTCCCACCAACCTCCTGTGGTGGAACTGGCTTCGAGGTCCAGAGTTGAGTTTGAGGGGCCTGCTGTATGCTCCTAAAGAAAGGAAGGAAGAAAGTCATGTCATTATATCACCACTAGAGAGCAGTAAAGATCTATTTCATTGTAGGTTGCAGAGTTTGAGTCAAGGATTGCTTCTGCCCTGTCCTTCATTAATATAGACAGCACGCATAAACTGTCTGGATTCTGGATTCTCTCTATCACGCCCACTGCTCTGCAGGGTTTAATCCGCCCTGTCATGTGATGTATCCATGAAGGGCGTGGGGCTGGTCGCAGTGCATTGCTGACATGGTACCTGGGCCCAGCTGGTTATTATATGGGATGTTTTCCTTACACTAAACAGTCAGAGTGTCTGAGGGCTGGGCATGTAGGCAGGAGGAGTAGCACAGGTGGCATATTGACGTTAGGGAGAGGCATGTGTAGCCGAGTGATCATAGGGTCCAGTGAGTAGCTAGGCAAGCAACAAGAGTCTGTTGAAACCCCCCTCGGACGGTTAAGTCGTCAGACCAGTTGTGATGGATCGGCGGGGCTCCGTGTTGGCAGCAAAGGGTCCAGGCCAATTGGCAGAAGAGGTATTGAAGCCCAGGAATTAACTGATGAAATTCTTTGGCTAGCCGGGAGAAGGGCCTAGCTCGAGGTTAGCTCCAGGCTAACTGGTGCTTGCTTCGGGACAGAAACCCCCTTGGACGGTTACGTCGGTAGACCAGTCATGATTGATTGGCGAGGCTCTGTGTCAGCAGCAAAGGGTCCAGGCCAATTGGTAAAAGAGGTAATTGAAGCCCAGAGATTGCTTGATGGAATCGCTTCAGCTAGCCGGGAGATGGGCCTAGTTCGAGGCTAGCTGCAGGCTAACTACTAGCTAGTAGCTAGTTAGCTGGCTAGCTTCAGAAGGGGGTTCCGGTTCAAAAGTGTAAAAAGAGCAGATCCATACCACTTTGGGTTAGGTGGGTTGCAGGAGAGTATGTTAAATCCGTAGATGGAAAATGTGATTTAAAAAATATATAATAATACAAATATATACGAAATATATACGAAGAGAAACGATATATACAAGGGACGTGACAAGACAATCATAACAGACATCCCCACTGCTACGCCATCTTGTATGCATCTTGTATGCATGCCACACACACACATGCAGGCCACACACATTCTTCCTTTACAGACTCCATGAAATTATGACCTCTTCCTAAATATTTTGTCAAATTGTACATTTTGTGTATGGTTTCCAAGAAGCAAGTGTGGCTCAACATACCCACTTTGTCTCAAGTTACACCACTCTCCCCTACAGCAGAAATAACTATGGATCCAGGCTAGAGGAGCCAGACATTATAGACTTTACTGAATGATCCCCTTGGGGAAATCTGTCTTGTGTCAGAGTGTCTCCAATCAAACACACAAGTAAAGCATTACATGACATGACCACAACACAGAAGTTTAGCAACATACATTGCAGTCACCTAACACCATTGAAGTGGGTGGGGTTGGTGTGAACCAATCACAGGGTATTCTGTCATGAGGTGTCAAGCAACAACAGCACATGAGGGGATGTGACGTGCCCATCTCACCTGTGTCGGGTGAGTTACAGAGGTGTGTGAGTGGGTTTGTGAGTGTGTGTCAAACATCTTTAGCACGTCAGCAGGAGGATGTTGCTAATGCTAAGCTAGCGATGATGTGATCATTTGGAGGACACACACGCACACACACGAGACTGTTTTGAGAGCACTCACACGTACAGTGAGGCAAAAAAGTATTTAGTCAGCCACCAATTGTGCAAGTTCTCCCACTTAAAAAGATGAGAGAGGCCTGTAATTTTCATCATAGGTACACTTCAACTATGACAGACAAAATGAGAGAAAAAAAATCCAGAAAATCACATTGTAGGATTTTTTATGAATTTATTTGCAAATTATGGTGGAAAATAAGTATTTGGTCACCTACAAACAAGCAAGATTTCTGGCTCTCACAGACCTGTAACTTCTTCTTTAAGAGGCTCCTCTGTCCTCCACTCGTTACCTGTATTAATGGCACCTGTTTGAACTTGTTATCAGTACAAAAGACACCTGTCCACAACCTCAAACAGTCACACGTCAAACTCCACTATGGCCAAGACCAAAGAGCTGTCAAAGGACACCAGAAACACAATTGTAGACCTGCACCAGGCTGGGAAGACTGAATCTGCAATAGGTAAGCAGCTTGGTTTGAAGAAATCAACAGAGGGGGCAATTATTAGGAAATGGAAGACATACAAGACCACTGATAATCTCCCTCGATCTGGGGCTCCACGCAAGATCTCACCCTGTGGGGTCAAAATGATCACAAGAACGGTGAGCAAAAATCCCAGAACCACACGGGGGGACCTAGTGAATGACCTGCAGAGAGCTGGGACCAAAGTAACAAAGCCTACCATCAGTAACACACTACGCCGCCAGGGACTCAAATCCTGCAGTGCCAGACGTGTCCCCCTGCTTAAGCCGGTACATGTCCAGGCTCATCTGAAGTTTGCTAGAGAGCATATGGATGATCCAGAAGAAGATTGGGAGAATGTCATATGGTCAGATGAAACCAAAATAGTACTTTTTGGTAAAAACTCAACTCGTCGTGTTTGGAGGACATAGAATGCTGAGTTTCATCCAATGAACACCATACCTACTGTGAAGCATGGGGGTGGAAACATCATGCTTTGGGGCTGTTTTTCTGCAAAGGGACCAGGACGACTGATCCGTGTAAAGGAAAGAATGAATGGGGCCATGTATCGTGAGATTTTGAGTGAAAACCTCCTTCCATCAGCAAGGGCATTGAAGATGAAACGTGGCTGGGTCTTTCAGCATGATAATGATCCCAAACACACCGCCCAGGCAACAAAGGAGTGGCTTCGTAAGAAGCATTTCAAGGTCCTGGAGTGGCCTAGCCAGTCTCCAGATCTCAACCCATAGAACATCTTTGGAGGGAGTTGAAAGTCCGTGTTGCCCAGCAACAGCCCCAAAACATCACTGCTCTAGAGGAGATCTGCATGGAGGAATGGGCCAAAATACCAGGAACAGTGTGTGAAAACCTTGTGAAGACTTACAGAAAACGTTTGACCTCTGTCATTGCCAACAAAGGGTATATAACAAAGTATTGAGATAAACTTTTGTTATTGACCAAATACTTATTTTCCACCATAATTTGCAAATAAATTCATTAAAAATCCTACAATGTGATTTTCTGGATTTCTTTTCCTCAATTTGTCTGTCATAGTTGAAGTGTACCTATGTTGAAAATTACAGTCCTCTCTCATCTTTTTAAGTGGGAGAACTTGCACAATTGGTGGCTGACTAAATACTTTTTTGCCCCACTGTACATGCGTGCACGCACAAACACACACACACATGTGGACATACGCATGCCACACACACACACACATGCAGGCCGCACACACACCTGTGTCAAGGTGAGAAGCTGTGGACAGGTCTATTACAGTGTCTGGATAGTGTTACCTTTCCATCCATCTTCAGAGCACGAGAAGAAAGAGAAGACCCGTAACTGTAGTGTCCTTTTCCAGCTAGAATGGTAGCTGAGTCTATTCAGTGTTTTGGCTATTCAGAGGATTCTGACAACACAGTTGACACATTGTGAAGATTATAGATGGGTACACTTAATCTCTTAATGTATCCAGTGTTAATTTGCTAAATTGTAATTACTTCGTCACTATGGCCTATTTATTGCCTTACCTCCTTACGCCACTTGCACACACTGTATATAAACTTTTTTTTCTATTATGTTATTGACTGTACGTTTGTTTATTCCATGTTTAACTCTCTGTTGTTGTCTGTGTCGCACTGCTTTGCTTTATCTTGGCCAGGTCGCAGTTATAAATGAGAACTTGTTCTCAACTAGCCTACCTGGTTAAATAAAGGTGAAATAAAAATAAATAAAAATAAACGTATCCAGTGACTGGCTGCTCACACATCTCTCTCCAGAACTCTGTATGCAGGGTTTCAAAGGGTGTTTGTCCCATTGGGTGAAATTTTGTTCTGCAAGTGGACCCCACACCCAGCTGCCATAAAGTGCAATTGGTTCATAGACACATTCAATTACTATTTGGCAAATTTTAGTAGGTATTTCAATTTGAATTTGTTTTAATGGCCGTAGGTGCTTTCTCTCTCAATTAATTCACAGCGTCATTGTTACGGTGTTCTAGGTGTGAAGGAGAGTCGGACCAAAATGCAGCGTGTAGATTGCGATCCATGTTTAATGAACGAACGTAAAACACGAATCAATAACAAACACTACAAAACAAAGAACTAAACGAAAACCGAAACAGCCTATACTTGTGTAAACTAACACTGAGCCAGGAACAACGACACATAGGACAATCACCCACGACAAACTCAAAGAATATGGCTGCCTAAATATGGTTCCCAATCAGAGACAACGATAAACACCTGCCTCTGATTGAGAACCACTCCAGACAGCCATAGACTTTGCTAGATAACCCCACTAGCTACAATCCCAATACATACACACCAAAACCCCAAGACAAAACACACCACAATACAAAAACCCCATGCCACACCCTGGCCTGACCCAATACATGAAGAAAAACACAAAATACTTAGACCAGGGCGTGACACTCATGTACAGCTTTCGGAGCCATCATTGACTCAGTGGGTTTTGTCCAACATGTCTCCGGACCTACTCACTGCCACAGTCATAATCTGGACCTAGTTTTGTCCCGTGGGATAAATGTTGTGGATCTTAATGTTTTTCCTCATAATCCTGGACTATCGGACCAATATTTCATTATGTTTGCAATCGCAACAAATAATCTGCTCAGACCCCAACCAAGGATCATCAAAATTCGTGCTATAAATTCTCAGACAACACACAGATTCATAGATGCCCTTCTAGACTCCCTCCACCTACCCAATGACGTCAGAGTACAAACATCAGTTAACCGCCTAACTGAGGAACTCAATTTAACCTTGCGCAATACCCTAGATGCAGTCGCACCCCTAAAAACAAAGAACATTTGTCATAAGAAACTAGCTCCCTAGTATACAGAAAATACCCGAACTCTGAAGCAAGGTTCCAGAAAATTGGAGTGGAAATGGCGCCACACCAAACTGGAAGTCTTTCGAATAGCTTGGAAAGACAGCACCGTGCAGTATCGAAGAGCCGTCACTGTTGCTCCATCATCCTATTCCCCAAGAGAGGATGTTTTTCACTTTAGCAGTGATAAATTCATGAACGTCTTTGAGGAAAAGATCATGATCATTAGAAAGCAAATCACGGACTCCTCTTTAAATCTGAGTATTCCTCCAAAGCTCAGTTGTCCTGAGTCTGCACAACTCTGCCAGGACCTAGGATCAAGGGAGACACTCACGTTTTTTAGTACTATATCTCTTGACACATTGATTAAATTAATCATGGCCTCCAAAACTTCAAGCTGTATATTGGACCCTATTCCAACTAAACTACTGAAAGAGCTGCTTACTGTGCTTGGCCCTCCTCTGTTGAACATAATAAACAGCTCTCTATCTACCGGATGTGTACCAAACTCACTAAAAGTAGCAGTAATAAAGCCTCTCTTGAAAAAGCCAAACTTTGACCCAGAAAATATTTTAAAAACTATCGGCCTATATCGAATCTCCCATTCCTCTCCAAAATTTTTTAAAAAGCTGTTGCGCAGAAACTCACTGCCTTCCTGAAGACAAACGATGTATACGAAACGCTTCAGTCTGGTTTTAGACCCCACTATAGCACTGAGACTGCATTTGTGAAGGTGGTAAATGACCTTCTAATGGAATCAGAACCGAGGCTCTGCATCTGTCCTCGTCCTCCTAGACCTTAGTGCTGCTTTTGATACCATCGATCACCACATTCTTTTGGAGAGATTGGAAATTTGGTCCCAAATTGGTCTACACGGACAAGTTCTGGCCTAAATTAGATCTTATCTGTCGGAAAGATATCAGTTTGTCTCTGTGAATGGTTTGTCCTCTGACAAATTAACTGTAAATTTCGGTGTTCCTCAAGGCTCCGTTTTAGGACCACTTTTGTTTTCACTATATATTTTACCTCTTGGTGAAACATAATATTAACTTTCACTGCTATGCGGATGACACACAGCTGTACATTTCGATGAAACATGGTGAAGCCCCAAAATTGCCCTCCCTGGAAGCCTGTGTTTCAGACATAAGGAAGTGGATGGCTGCAAATGTTCAACTTTTAAACTCGGTCCCAAGAAACAAAGAGATCTTCTGTTGAATCTGACAATTAATCTTGATGGTTGTACAGTCGTCTCAAAAAAACTGTGAAGGACATCGGCGTTACTCTGCACCCTGATCTCACTGGATAAAGCACTAAATAAACTTCAGTTGGTGCTAAACACGGCTGCTAGAATCTTGACTAGAACCCCAAAATTTGATCATATTACTCCATATTACGCCTCTCTACACTGGTTTCCTGTCAAGGCAAGGGCTGATTTCAAGGTTTTACTGCTAACCTACAAAGCATTACATGGGCTTGCTCCTAC
This sequence comes from Oncorhynchus tshawytscha, assembly GCF_018296145.1. NCBI lineage: Eukaryota > Metazoa > Chordata > Actinopteri > Salmoniformes > Salmonidae > Oncorhynchus > Oncorhynchus tshawytscha. The sequence goes on from NC_056441.1 coordinate 26,397,692, forward strand.
CTATCTTTCTGATTTGGTTTTGCCGTACATACCTACACGTACACTACGGTCACAAGACGCAGGCCTCCTTACTGTCCCTAGAATTTCTAAGCAAACAGCTGGAGGCAGGGCTTTCTCCTATAGAGCTCCATTTTTATGGAATGGTCTGCCTATCCATGTGAGAGACACAGACTCGGTCTCAACCTTCACCTTTAAGTCTTTATTGAAGACTCATCTCTTCAGTAGGTCCTATGATTGAGTGTAGTCTGGCCCATGGGGAGTGCCGTGGGGGAGATTTTCGTGGGCTATACTCGGCCTTGTCTCATGATGGTAAGTTGGTGGTTTAAGATATCCTTCGAGTCAAAGTGGGTGGGGTTATATCCTGCCTGTTTGGCCCTGTCCGGGGGTATCATCGGATGGGGCCACAGTGTTCTCCGACACCTCCTGTCTCAGCCTACAGTATTTATGCTGAAGTAGTTTATGTGTCAGGGGGCTAGGGTCAGTCTGTTATGTCTGGAGTATTTCTCCTGTCTTATCCGGTGTCCTATGTGAATTGAAGTATGCTCTCTCTAATTCTCTCTTCTCTTTTTCTCTCCTTTCTTCTCTTTCTTCTTTCTTTCTTTCTTTCTTTCTTTCTTTCTTTCTGTCTTTCTGTCTTTCTTTCTTTCTCTCTCTTGGAGGACATGAGCCCTAGGACCATGCCTCAGGACTACCTGGCCTGATGACTCCTTACTGTCCCCAGTCCACCTGGTTGTGCTGCTGTTCCAGTTTCAACTGTTCTATGGAACCCTGACCTGGTGTTTTCAACTTTCTAGAGACAACAGGAGCGGTAGAGATACTCTGAATGATCGGCTTTGAAAAGCCAACTGACATTTACTCCTGACGTGCTGACCTGTTGCACCCTCGACAACCACTGTGATTATTATTATTTGACTCTGCTGGTAATCTATGAACATTTGAACATCTTGGCCATGTTCTGTTATAATCTCCACCTAGCACAGCCAGAAGAGGACTGGCCACCCCTCATAGCCTGGTTCCTCTTTAGGTTTTTTCCTAGGTTCTGGCCTTTCTAGGGAGTTTTTCCTGGCCACCAAGCCATGGAATTGGTACATCGAAAATCTCTACCCATTTATTTTGCAACTCCTCAATTTCTATTCATAATATCATTAATAAATATAATACCATTAAAAAAATCATTTTTTATTTTTATTAATCAATATATTTGAATTTGAACCATAACATTTGTTGTAATATTTGTTCTATCTTTTCTGGTTGATAAAACTGAAATTGTACCCAGCTTTGTATGGCTTGTTTAAGAAAGGGCCATACTTTAAACAAAATTTGATTTTCAATTAGTTGGAAATGAGAAGTTGTAATCTGTTTAAAGGCAGAAAGGCCATTTTGAACAAAGGATTCTTATTAATCTACTGGAAATCCATTTTGGGTTTAAGTATATTTTATGTATGAGTGAAGCTTTTAGTGAGAGGTTTAAAATTTTAATATTTAATAATTTTAGCCACCCAAACTCATATGCATTATATAAATAAGAACGTTTAATTTTGTAAAATTAAATATTTTTTGCTCATATGATTTAAAAAACAAGTTGTCTGGAGTAGGCAGTGCCATTAGCAGGTAAGTAAACTGTGATAGGAACAAAGAGTTTATCAATGTGATTTTTCCATAAATAGACAAGTATTTACCTCTCCCTGGTTGCAGAATCTTCTCTATTTTTGCAAATTTTCTATTGAAATTGATTGTGGTAAGTTCTTTTATATTTTTTGAGATGTGAATACCAAGTATGTCTACATCCCCATCCGCCCATTTTATTGGTAAACTACAAGGTAGTGTTTTTTAACGATCCAATGCGTGGTATGGTGCACTTGTCATGATTACATTTTAGTCCAGAGAAGCTAGAAAAGAGATCAAGATCTTCAATGAGACTGTGCAGGGATCCAAATTGCAGACTTAAGAAAAGAAAAACTTGAGTCATCAGCATACAGTGACACTTTTGTTTTTTATCCCCTAGATATCTAACCCCTTGATGTTCTTGTTGGATCTAATTTTAATCGCTAGCATTTCAATGGCCATAATAAATAGATATGGAGACAACAGACTGCCTTGTTTTACTCCTGTTTGAAGCTAAATACTTTAAAGAGTTGCAAAGAAAAAGCCATATTTCAGACTGGCCAATAAAAAAAATGATTAAGATGGGCAAAAGAACACAGACACTGGACAGAGTAACTCTGCCTAGAAGGCCAGCATCCCGGAGTTGCCTCTTCACTGTTGATGTTGAAACTGCCGTTTTGCGGGTACCATTTAATGAAGCTGCCATTTGAGGATTTGTGAGGCATCTGTTTCTCAAACTAGACACTCTAATGCACTTGTCCTCTTGCTAAGTTGTGCACCGGGGCCACCCACTCTTTCTATTCTAGTTAGAGACAGTTTGCGCTGTTCTGTGAAGGGAGCAGTACACAGCGTTGTACGAGATCTTCAGTTTCTTGGCAATATCTCGCATGGAATAGCCTTAATTTCTCAGAACAAGAATAAACTGATGGGTTTCAGAAGCAAGGTCTTTTTTCCTAGCCATTTTGAGCCTGTAATCAAACCATCAAATGCTGATGCTACAGATACTCAACTAGTCTAAAGGCCATTTGAATTCCTTCTTTAATCAGAACAACAGTTTTCAGCTGTGCTAAAATAATTGCAAAAGGGTTTTCTAATGATCAATTAGCCTTTTAAAATTATAAACTTGGATTAGCTAACACAAAGTGCCATCGACCTCCTTCGTCTTTCCAGTGTCAAGTCTCCCACGGGCCGCAGAGTTAACATTGATGGGCCTGTAGTGGAGCGTGTTGAGAGCTTCAAGTTCCTTGGTGTCCACGTCACCAACGAACTATCATGGTCCAAACACACCAAGAGAGTCATGAAGAGGACACGACAACACCCTTTCCCCCTCAGGAGACTGAAAAGGCATGGGTCCCTAAATCCTCAAAAAGTTATACAGCTGCACCATTGAGAGCATCCTGACCGATTGCATCAAAGCCTGGTATGGCAATTGCTCGGCATCTGACCATAAGGCGCTACAGAGGGTAATGTGTACGGCTCAGTACATCACTGGGGCCAAGTTTCCTGCAATCCAGGACCTATAAAATAGGCGGTGTCAGAGGAAAGCCCATAAAATTGTCATAGACTGTTTTCTCTGCTACCACACGGCAAGCAGTGCCGGAGCGCCAAGTCTAGGACCAAAAGGCTCCTAAACAGCTTCTACCGCCAAGCCATAAGACTGCTAATCAAATCATTATCTACATTGACCCCACCGTCCCATTTGTTTTTTACACTGATGCTACTCGCTGTTTATTATCTATGCGTAGTCACTTCACCCCTACCTACATGTACAAATGACCTCGACTAACCTGTAACCCTGCACATTGACTCGGTATTGGTACCCCCTGTATATAGCCTCGTTATTGTTATCGTTATTGTTATTTTATTGTGTTGCTTTTTATCATTTTTTACTTTCTTTATTTTCTTAACTCTTTCTTGAACTGCACTGTTGGTTAAGGGCTTGTAAGTAATCATTTCACCGTAGTATTCGGCGCATGTGACACAAAGTTTGATTTGACACGTGTGTGTGTGTGTGGCAGTAAAGGCTGCTGAGGGGAGGACGGCTCATAGTAATGGTTGGAATGGAGTCAATGGAATGGTATCAACCACATGGAAACCACGTGTACCATTCCATTGACTCCATTCCAGCCATTAATGTGAGGCGTCCTCCCCTCAGCAACCTTCACTGGTGTGTGTGTACGGCTGTGTGTGACTGTGATCCTAACACAAGGTGAAGTGTGTTATCCAGAACACTCTAGTTATGTGTCCTTTACTCTGATGGTGGTGGTAGCATCTCTGGCTCTCAACCTCCCGGAAAGCCTCAACCAGGGAAACAGACCCAGAAATAATGATGCTGTATAGCCATGGACATGCTGAGGCCGGGCTGGCGTCTTTTCTTCTCTTCATCATTGTGTCACATGCTACTTCTCAGCCATGTGTGTGTGCCAGAGGAGCACTATTAGCTGGATATGATCATGTCCAGTGTCTTTCGTCAAGTGACAAACATGTTTTAATCCGACAGACAGCAGCATATAATGTATATCTACATTTCAAAACATCACATACACTCTAAAAAAATGCTGGGTCAATTATGACCAATTTGCGTAATTCCTGTAACCCAGGGCTGGGTCACTACAGTACATACCCAGCACTGGGTTATTTTGATCCAGCACTGTTGGGTTATGTGATTTACCACAGCCTCTAGTATCAGGGCCATGCAGCCTCCAGTATAAGGGCCATGCAGCCTCCAGTATCAGGGCCATGCAGCCTCCAGTATCAGGGCCATGCAGCCTCCAGTATCAGGGCTATACAGCCTCTAGTATCAGGGCCATGCAGCCTCCAGTATCAGGGCCATGCAGCCTCCAGTATCAGGGCCATGCAGCCTCTAATATCAGGGCCATGCAGCCTCCAGTATAAGGGCCATGCAGCCTCCAGTTTAAGGGCCATGCAGCCTCTAATATCAGGGCCATGCAGCCTCCAGTATAAGGGCCATGCAGCCTCCAGTTTAAGGGCCATGCAGCCTCTAGTATCAGGGCCATGCAGCCTCTAGTATAAGGGCCATGCAGCCTCTAGTATCAGGGTCATACAGCCTCTAGTATCAGGGCCATGCAGCCTCCAGTATCAGGGCCATGCAGCCTCTAATATCAGGGCCACGCAGCCTCCAGTATAAGGGCCATGCAGCCTCCAGTTTAAGGGCCATGCAGCCTCTAGTATCAGGGCCATGCAGCCTCCAGTATAAGGGCCATGCAGCCTCCAGTATAAGGGCCATGCAGCCTCTAGTATCAGGGTCATACAGCCTCCAGTACAAGGGCCATGCAGCCTCTAGTATCAGGGCTATGCAGCCTCCAGTATAAGGGCCATGCAGCCTCCAGTATAAGGGCCATGCAGCCTCTACTATCAACGCCATGCAGCCTTTAGTATCAGGGCCATACAGCCTCCAGTATCAGGGCCATGCAGCCTCTAATATCAGGGCCACGCAGCCTCCAGTATAAGGGCCATGCAGCCTCCAGTTTAAGGGCCATGCAGCCTCTAGTATCAGGGCCATGCAGCCTCCAGTATAAGGGCCATGCAGCCTCCAGTATAAGGGCCATGCAGCCTCTAGTATCAGGGTCATACAGCCTCCAGTATAAGGGCCATGCAGCCTCTAGTATCAGGGCTATGCAGCCTCCAGTATAAGGGCCATGCAGCCTCCAGTATAAGGGCCATGCAGCCTCTACTATCAGGGCCATGCAGCCTTTAGTATCAGGGCCATGCAGCCTTTAGTATCAGGGCCATGCAGCCTCCAGTATAAGGGCCATGCAGCCTCCAGTATAAGGGCCATGCAGCCTCCAGTATAAGGGTCATGCAGCCTCTACTATCAGGGCCATGCAGCCTTTAGTATCAGGGCCATGCAGCCTCCAGTATTAGGGCTATACAGCCTCCAGTATCAGGGCCATGCAGCCTCCAGTACTAGGGCCATGCAGCCTCCAGTACCAGGGCCATGCAGCCTCTAGTATCAGGGCCATGCAGCCTCTAGTATCAGGGCCATGCAGCCTCTAGTATCAGGGCAGTTGGTGACAAAGACAACGTTAACACAGATTAAGTGGAGAGTCAAAATGGGTAGCCTAAACTTGGATGAACAATTGAGACGCTTTTTTCATTTCAATATGAAGTTAAAGTAACTGTCTGCATTCAGACTGAGACTAGGGGGAGGCAGGTACCCTAGTTGTTAGAGCATTAGGCCAGTAACCAAAAGGATGCTGGGTTGATTCCCTGAGCTGACAAGGTAAACATATGTTGTTCTGCCCCTGAGCAAGGCAGTTAACCCACTGTTCCCCAGGTGCCGTGGATGTCGATTATGTCGATCTCTGATTCAGAGGTTGGGTTAAATGCGGAAGACACATTTCAGTTGTATAACTGATTAGGTATCCCCATCTAGCTAGCCAATTCAGAAACAATTAGGATTTAAAAAATACAACCAAACTTAAAATGTTTAGTACCACACACAGCACAGGAAAATAGCTTGCTAGCCAGCTAAATTAGTAAATGTTAGTAGTTTGCTAGCTCTGATTATATAAAATTGTCAATTACTGAGATAATATGTAATTATGATAGCTAGGTCATTTATTCCTAGCTTTTTTTTTTGGTCAGCCACAAAGCCTTGCCCATTTGCCTGTCTAAAAGTCATTCTACTCAGTGCCAGCTGCACTGTATGGTACACAGCTGCAACAATCCTCAATCACGAGCTTCCTGGATCACATTGATCTTCTACATTTGTGGGATAAATATGACTGGGTCATATCTCAATAACCCAACATCAATAACCCAGCATTAAGATCAGAACCTTGCTCTTGTTATAGAAAACACAACTAAGTGACCCAATCCCTGCAAACCAGCAGTTGGGTTGTTCTAACAACCCAGCATTTGTTGTTGTTGAGTGTATCTAGTTGTGTCAAACAATTGGGCATCATTACAGCACTCAGAACAAGTCCTCCCTATGTCCGTTCTTTCTCTCTCTCTCTCTCTCTCTCTCTCTCTCTCTCTCTCTCTCTCTCCTCAGAATATGTCCTCTCTGTCTCTCTCTCCCTCCTTGACAAAAGGTAAGTTCATCCCCCCCCCACCAAAAAAAAGAAATTGTATAATGAAAAAGTACAGTAGGCTCATTTCATGCTCTCAGATCCATAGACTACTTTATTGTTACATTACTGCAGGAAGAATGATCAAACAAGCACACACAATCCATACACTGAATTCACAGCACCCATCACCCCAACACAACAGGTGTCACATACTGGTTGACAGTAACCTTACTGTAATTCAGTTATTAAGAGCCTCACATGACATAATGATACTTGCCACTATCAGCTAACTATTTAATGATTGTATGAGACACAAATATTTTTATGATGAATGGAATGGTTATTGCTTTATGCTATTTCTTTATAGTAATGGAATGAATAGATAAAAAATATAAAAAGGTATTACTAATATTACCAAAATTACTTTTAAATGTACTTTTCATTTTTTTAACCCAAAAATCTATCAATCAATCTATGAAACAATCAAAGAAAAATAAATGCACTGTGAATTAGCGGTAAAAGAGTAACACAGCTGACTCCAGCATCTGTTTTGATGTACTAAAGCCTATATGGGTCCCATAGCCGTTCCAGGCAAAGCCGGTGAAATCACCACACTGAAGAGGGTTACCCTCAGGGAAAAACCCACCACCACCAATACAGTAGTGTTCAACATTACCGCCTTTGGGTTTGACCCCAGAGCAGATGGCTGTGGCCGCCCGTTCATGGTTTATGGCTCTGAAACTGATGAAGCCTCCTTCAATCTCCCCTCCAGAGTAAGGGCCATAGAACATTTTGGTGGACTCTTTGTCCCCGAGGTCATAAACTATGGGAATGGAGGGTCCATTGTCAGACAGGTGTTTTCCAACGTTGTACTCGACCGGGTAGCGGTGGAAGAGGTAGTACAGGTTTCCTCCGTACAGATGGAGGAAGCGCCTCTCAGTGTGGTAGCGCATGATGGCGGCCAGGTTCCAGTGGTAAAAGGGCGTTTTGTTGGGAACGTGCCACACCGACATGTCTTCTGCATCTATGTCATAGTAGCCAGGATTCTTGAAGTCATCGTCCGTGGCTGCCTCCACTGTTCCGAAAGTCTTCCTGTTGGCCCAGTTGCCTTCCCCTTTTGGCCAGTTGGCATTGTTGCCCTGCTGGCTGGTCCAACGATCGCCAACTGTGCACTTCGCGTAGATGTTGTCCTCGTGCACGCTTGCCACCAGAGTCCAGCCGCCGCCCGCTGTGGTCATGTCACAGAAGGTCTGGTACACCACCCCAGTAGACGTGGTCAGGTAGTACAGACCATCTTCAGCTTGACCATATCTGTCCTTAACTTCCTTGCAGCTTCTGCCAATGAATTTAGCCCTATTTCTTAGCTCATCAAGACGGCTCAAGCTAACTTTTGGAGCTCTTGCCTGCTCAATCGCTTTTACAGAATCAAGTGGTGAAGTGTTTATGCATGACGTCTGAAACACCATCAGTAGAGGGATCGCCAGCAGAAAAGCCTGGTACATCATGTCTGTTGTAGTAAGGCTTCAGTGAGGATCTGTTGAACGTTGCTTCCTTGAGGTACTTATATGTTAAGTTTTGGCAATGTTCCAATATCAATGTTTGTTAAAGCACATAGCTATCAGTACTATGGTAGTTATTAACAATGACACACCTGGCAAATGGGGTAATGTTGAAATAAAAAATCTTTGCAGACTTGGTAGAAAAAAATGTACTTGGGAAACATTTTCCTCTCATGAAGACACCTGTCAGGTGGGAAATGTTGCCCTCAATTTTACGCTCCACAATGTGTTTAATGGACCTGGTACTAAACATTGATGGTGGTATTTTGACCAAAAAATGCAAGTGTGCTAGTTTCCTTTTCAAACAGAAAGTTTGAATTCCACGTCAGTATACCTGTTCTGTCCATCTCATGGAACGAAGCCTCAGCATTCTAATATTTCTTATTGGGTAAGCCCTTTTTTGGATTCCTGTCCTTGTTGTTGAGCACTCATTTCAAATGTAGTGTACACACATCTAATGACTTATAGGAGCTGGGTACAAAAAATGTACTTCTGAAATAATGAAAAGATATCTGCACGCTGATGAACGTCAATGTTGTTTTACTGTGCATTGTTAACAATGGGAGCATTCATCGCAGGTTGGCATTTATTGTCATGAATCCTGCCTTGGAGACAGCTCTGCAGAGTGGTCACTAGCTGGCACAGCCACAAAGTAGTAAAATATGATTTTAATCCTTAACCCTATCCTTAACCACACCGCTAACCCTAACCTAATTTTTCATGACTTTTTACGATATAGCCAATTTTGACATTGCAGCTGACCCATCTAGTGGAAATCACTTAGTCCTACAAGGCAAGATTCGTGAAAATAAATGTCTACCTGCACATTCATTAGTGTGTGGGTATTTATTCTATATTACATTATTGTTGAACACCCCTCCTATTTTCCTCTGTTTGCTGATATATATATATACCAGTGGTGGTAAAAGGACCCAATCGTCATACTTGAGTAAAAGTCACCCAGTAAAATACTACTTGAGTTTCAAGTCTAAAAGTATTTGGTTTTAAATATACATAAGTATCCAATTAAATGTACCTGCTAAAATATACTTAAGTATCAAAAATAAAAGTATAAATATAAGAAGTATTTTTTTTTAAATGCAACATGTAAAGTGTTGGTCCCATGTTTCATGAGCTGAAATAAAAGATCACAGAAATGTTCCATATGCACAAAAGCTTATTTCTCTCAAATGTTGTGCACACATTTGATTACATTCCTGTTAGTGAGCATTTCTCCTTTACCAAGACAATCCATCCACCTGACAGGTGTAGCATATCAAGAAGCTGATTAAACAGCACAATCATTACACAGGTGCACCTTGAACAATAAAATAGAAAGGATATTTTCTCCAAACGATTTCCTGAGGGAGTGCGCACATGAAGCTATTCTTTGTCGAGTGGTTAACAAAGAAACACGTCCTCCTGTATGTTTAATTTAGAGTTATTAATGCAACTTTAGTTGTGATACAAACACTAGTCTATATGTTTAATTTAGAGTTATTTATGCAACTTTAGTTTTGATACAAACACTAGTCTATATGTTTAATTTAGAGTTATTTATGCAACTTTAGTTGTGATACAAACACTAGTCTATATGTTTAATTTAGAGTTATTTATGCAACTTTAGTTGTGATACAAACACTAGTCTATATGTTTAATTTAGAGTTATTTATGCAACTTTAGTTTTGATACAAACACTAGTCTATATGTTTAATTTAGAGTTATTTATGCAACTTTAGTTTTGATACAAACACTAGTCTATATGTTTAATTTAGAGTTATTTATGCAACTTTAGTTTTGATACAAACACTAGTCTATATGTTTAATTTAGAGTTATTTATGCAACTTTAGTTGTGATACAAACACTAGTCTATATGTTTAATTTAGAGTTATTTATGCAACTTTAGTTTGATACAAACACTAGTCTATATGTTTAATTTAGAGTTATTAATGCAACTTTAGTTGTGATACAAACACTAGTCTATATGTTTAATTTAGAGTTATTTATGCAACTTTAGTTTTTTTGATACAAACACTTTAGTTTTGTACAAACACTATATGTTTAATTTAGAGTTATTTATGCAACTTTAGTTTTGATACAAACACTAGTCTATATGTTTAATTTAGAGTTATTTATGCAACTTTAGTTTTGATACAAACACTAGTCTATATGTTTAATTTAGAGTTATTTATGCAACTTTAGTTTTGATACAAACACTAGTCTATATGTTTAATTTAGAGTTATTTATGCAACTTTAGTTTTGATACAAACACTAGTCTATATGTTTAATTTAGAGTTATTTATGCAACTTTAGTTTTGATACAAACACTAGTCTATATGTTTAATTTAGAGTTATTTATGCAACTTTAGTTTTGATACAAACACTAGTCTATATGTTTAATTTAGAGTTATTTATGCAACTTTAGTTTTGATACAAACACTAGTCTATATGTTTAATTTAGAGTTATTTATGCAACTTTAGTTTTGATACAAACACTAGTCTATATGTTTAATTTAGAGTTATTTATGCAACTTTAGTTTTGATACAAACACTAGTCTATATGTTTAATTTAGAGTTATTTATGCAACTTTAGTTTTGATACAAACACTAGTCTATATGTTTAATTTAGAGTTATTTATGCAACTTTAGCAACTTTTTTGATACAAACACTAGTCTATATGTTTAATTTAGAGTTATTTATGCAACTTTAGTTTTGATACAAACACTAGTCTATATGTTTAATTTAGAGTTATTTATGCAACTTTAGTTTTGATACAAACACTAGTCTATATGTTTAATTTAGAGTTATTTATGCAACTTTAGTTTTGATACAAACACTAGTCTATATGTTTAATTTAGAGTTATTTATGCAACTTTAGTTTTGATACAAACACTAGTCTATATGTTTAATTTAGAGTTATTTATGCAACTTTAGTTTTGATACAAACACTAGTCTATATGTTTAATTTAGAGTTATTTATGCAACTTTAGTTTTGATACAAACACTAGTCTATATGTTTAATTTAGAGTTATTTATGCAATTTAGTTTTGATACAAACACTAGTCTATATGTTTAATTTAGAGTTATTTATGCAACTTTAGTTTTGATACAAACACTAGTCTATATGTTTAATTTAGAGTTATTTATGCAACTTTAGTTTTGATACAAACACTAGTCTATATGTTTAATTTAGAGTTATTTATGCAACTTTAGTTTTGATACAAACACTAGTCTATATGTTTAATTTAGAGTTATTTATGCAACTTTAGTTTTGATACAAACACTAGTCTATATGTTTAATTTAGAGTTATTTATGCAACTTTAGTTGTGATACAAACACTAGTCTATATGTTTAATTTAGAGTTATTTATGCAACTTTAGTTTTGATACAAACACTAGTCTATATGTTTAATTTAGAGTTATTTATGCAACTTTAGTTTTGATACAAACACTAGTCTATATGTTTAATTTAGAGTTATTTATGCAACTTTAGTTTTGATACAAACACTAGTCTATATGTTTAATTTAGAGTTATTTATGCAACTTTAGTTTTGATACAAACACTAGTCTATATGTTTAATTTAGAGTTATTTATGCAACTTTAGTTTTGATACAAACACTAGTCTATATGTTTAATTTAGAGTTATTTATGCAACTTTAGTTTTGATACAAACACTAGTCTATATGTTTAATTTAGAGTTATTTATGCAACTTTAGTTTTGATACAAACACTAGTCTATATGTTTAATTTAGAGTTATTTATGCATGTTTAATTTAGAGTTATTTATGCAACTTTAGTTTTGATACAAACACTAGTCTATATGTTTAATTTAGAGTTATTTATGCAACTTTAGTTTTGATACAAACACTAGTCTATATGTTTAATTTAGAGTTATTTATGCAACTTTAGTTGTGATACAAACACTAGTCTATATGTTTAATTTAGAGTTATTTATGCAACTTTAGTTGTGATACAAACACTAGTCTATATGTTTAATTTAGAGTTATTTATGCAACTTTAGTTTTGATACAAACACTAGTCTATATGTTTAATTTAGAGTTATTTATGCAACTTTAGTTTTGATACAAACACTAGTCTATATGTTTAATTTAGAGTTATTTATGCAACTTTAGTTTTGATACAAACACTAGTCTATATGTTTAATTTAGAGTTATTTATGCAACTTTAGTTTGATACAAACACTAGTCTATATGTTTAATTTAGAGTTATTTATGCAACTTTAGTTTTGATACAAACACTAGTCTATATGTTTAATTTAGAGTTATTTATGCAACTTTAGTTTTGATACAAACACTAGTCTATATGTTTAATTTAGAGTTATTTATGCAACTTTAGTTTTGATACAAACACTAGTCTATATGTTTAATTTAGAGTTATTTATGCAACTTTAGTTTTGATACAAACACTAGTCTATATGTTTAATTTAGAGTTATTTATGCAACTTTAGTTTTGATACAAACACTAGTCTATATGTTTAATTTAGAGTTATTTATGCAACTTTAGTTTTGATACAAACACTAGTCTATATGTTTAATTTAGAGTTATTTATGCAACTTTAGTTTTGATACAAACACTAGTCTATATGTTTAATTTAGAATTTATGCAACTTTAGTTTTGATACAAACACTAGTCTATATGTTTAATTTAGAGTTATTTATGCAACTTTAGTTTTGATACAAACACTAGTCTATATGTTTAATTTAGAGTTATTTATGCAACTTTAGTTTTGATACAAACACTAGTCTATATGTTTAATTTAGAGTTATTTTATTTATGCAACTTTAGTTTTGATACAAACACTAGTCTATATGTTTAATTTAGAGTTATTTATGCAACTTTAGTTTGATACAAACACTAGTCTATATGTTTAATTTAGAGTTATTTATGCAACTTTAGTTTTGATACAAACACTAGTCTATATGTTTAATTTAGAGTTATTTATGCAACTTTAGTTTTGATACAAACACTAGTCTATATGTTTAATTTAGAGTTATTTATGCAACTTTAGTTTTGATACAAACACTAGTCTATATGTTTAATTTAGAGTTATTTATGCAACTTTAGTTTTGATACAAACACTAGTCTATATGTTTAGTTATTTATGCAACTTTAGTTTTGATACAAACACTAGTCTATATGTTTAATTTAGAGTTATTTATGCAATGTTTAATTTAGAGTTATTTATGCAACTTTAGTTGTGATACAAACACTAGTCTATATGTTTAATTTAGAGTTATTTATGCAACTTTAGTTGTGATACAAACACTAGTCTATATGTTTAATTTAGAGTTATTTATGCAACTTTAGTTTGATACAAACACTAGTCTATATGTTTAATTTAGAGTTATTTATGCAACTTTAGTTGTGATACAAACACTAGTCTATATGTTTAATTTAGAGTTATTTATGCAAGTGATACAAACACTAGTCTATATGTTTAATTTAGAGTTATTTATGCAACTTTAGTTTTGATACAAACACTAGTCTATATGTTTAATTTAGAGTTATTTATGCAACTTTAGTTTTGATACAAACACTAGTCTATATGTTTAATTTAGAGTTATTTATGCAACTTTAGTTTTGATACAAACACTAGTCTATATGTTTAATTTAGAGTTATTTATGCAACTTTAGTTTTGATACAAACACTAGTCTATATGTTTAATTTAGAGTTATTTATGCAACTTTAGTTGTTTAATTTGATTTACAAATACAAACACTAGTCTATATGTTTAATTTAGAGTTATTTATGCAACTTTAGTTTTGATACAAACACTAGTCTATATGTTTAATTTAGAGTTATTTATGCAACTTTAGTTTTGATACAAACACTAGTCTATATGTTTAATTTAGAGTTATTTATGCAACTTTAGTTGTGATACAAACACTAGTCTATATGTTTAATTTAGAGTTATTTATGCAACTTTAGTTGTGATACAAACACTAGTCTATATGTTTAATTTAGAGTTATTTATGCAACTTTAGTTTTGATACAAACACTAGTCTATATGTTTAATTTAGAGTTATTTATGCAACTTTAGTTTTGATACAAACACTAGTCTATATGTTTAATTTAGAGTTATTTATGCAACTTTAGTTTTGATACAAACACTAGTCTATATGTTTAATTTAGAGTTATTTATGCAACTTTAGTTTTGATACAAACACTAGTCTATATGTTTAATTTAGAGTTATTTATGCAACTTTAGTTTTGATACAAACACTAGTCTATATGTTTAATTTAGAGTTATTTATGCAACTTTAGTTTTGATACAAACACTAGTCTATATGTTTAATTTAGAGTTATTTATGCAACTTTAGTTTGATACAAACACTAGTCTATATGTTTAATTTAGAGTTATTTATGCAACTTTAGTTTTGATACAAACACTAGTCTATATGTTTAATTTAGAGTTATTTATGCAACTTTAGTTTTGTTTAATTTAGAGTTATTTATGCAACTTTAGTTTTGATTAGTCTATATGTTTAATTTAGAGTTATTTATGCAACTTTAGTTTTGATACAAACACTAGTCTATATGTTTAATTTAGAGTTATTTATGCAACTTTAGTTGTGATACAAACACTAGTCTATATGTTTAATTTAGAGTTATTTATGCAACTTTAGTTGTGATACAAACACTAGTCTATATGTTTAATTTAGAGTTATTTATGCAACTTTAGTTTTGATACAAACACTAGTCTATATGTTTAATTTAGAGTTATTTATGCAACTTTAGTTTTGATACAAACACTAGTCTATATGTTTAATTTAGAGTTATTTATGCAACTTTAGTTGTGATACAAACACTAGTCTATATGTTTAATTTAGAGTTATTTATGCAACTTTAGTTGTGATACAAACACTAGTCTATATGTTTCGATTTTTTATGCATTCTAAGGCTGCATGATGCGACTCTTAATGATGATTTGAAAAAAGTTGCATAAATGGCATGAGCTCTGCTCTGTTTCTTGTGTAGGCTGCAAACACTTCATCAGTCTCTCATTCACAATTTGACCAGCACTTGATAATATTCTCACCCATCAGACTATCTGGTCTTTACATATATTATATTATAGCCTATAGGTGGAATTATTTTTGATTTAGTATGGCGCACAAAAAAAACGTCATCCCTAGCCTGCACTGGAATAGCAAATGGAGGTTACTGGCTGTTATGTTTTTAAGTGATGCATAGGTGGCGCGTCCTAAAGTAAATTGAATTGGAAAAATGATATAAAAAAACAGCTTCTTATCTCAAGGCCATCAGACTGTTAAACAGCCATCACTAACATTGAGTGGCTGCTGCCAACATAGTGACTGATCTCTAGCCACATTAATAATGAAAAACTTGATGTAATAAATGTATCACTAGCCACTTTAAACAATGCCACTTTATATAATGTTTACATACCCTACATTACTCATCTCATATGTATATACTGTACTCTATACCATCTACTGCATCTTGCCTATGCCGTTCGGCCATCGCTCATTCATATATTTTTATCTACATATTCTTATTCATTCCTTTACACTTGTGTATATAAGGTAGTTGTTGTTAGGTTAGATTACTTGTTTGATATTACTGCATGGTCGGAACTAGAAGCACAAGCATTTCGCTACACTCGCATTAACATCTGCTAACCATGTGACAAATAAAATTTTATTTGATTTGATGACGGCAGCATCCACTCTTTGGCCAAAAGATGGCTGGCTTGAAAACCCTTGGCTACAGTGAAAACACAACACTCCTTTTATTGATGGATTATAATGTAGCCAGGGGAAATTGCGAAACCATATCTCTTGAATCGTCAGCACTCTATTGGCAAGAATTTGCGGTTCTATAAATTGTGGGTGTGACTGATATGGTTTTGTGCCATCACTGGGGTAACTGGACAATGCTGTGCCACTGTCCCTACACAGGTGCTGCTGGCAACAAGGTTGACACCTGGTCCTACCGTGGCTGTGACACTGTCCCCTATACTGGTGCTGCTGGCAACAAGGTTGACACCTGGTCCTGCCGTGGCTGTGACACTGTCCTCTGAAGTCTCTATGCTTGGCCCTTTCCCTTTCACCATCCTCACTGCCTCACAGTCTGTCTCCTAGAAAAGAAATAAGGTGTTTGTCGTACTCCTAACTACCAGTACCCAAAACTACACAATTCATCACAACAGCAATACCATTGCCTTAAACAAATCTTAGTTCATTCACCCGTTTAAGTTGAGAGTGGGGGTATCCATGGCATTTTCCAATTATTATGTTTTTTTTCGCAATATTTGTAAATGATTTTGTACATAATGTTTCCGCAACCATATCTTACGGGAGAAAAGAGCTTCTGGATATCAGGACAGCGATCACTCACCTCGGATTATACGAAGATTTCTTTTTCAACAACAACAACAACAAGCAGGACTCAAACGATACTCTCCAAACACCTCACAGGGCAGACATCCCAATTATTCGCAAAAGGAAGCGACGCAGAGGACGAAGAGCCGGATGCCTCGTCCGGACCCGCAGAAGACAACTAGGAAAGCTGCCTTCACCGTCAATATTACTCGCCAACGTGCAATCATTGGACAATAAACTAGACGAGGTAAGATCACGAATATCCTACCAACGGGATATCAGAAACTGTAATATCCTATGCTTCACGGAATCGTGGCTGAATGACGACATGGATATTCAGCTAGCGGGATACACGCTCCTCCGGCAGGATAGAACAGTACACTCTGGTAAGACGAGGGGGGCGGTCTGTGCATATTTGTAAACAACAGCTGGTGCACGAAATCTAAGGAAGTCTCTAGATTTTGCTCGCCTGAAGTAGAATATATTGTGATAAGCTGCAGGCCACACTACTTGCCTAGAGAGTTCTCAGCTATACTTTTCGTGGCTGTTTATTTACCACCACAGACAGATGCTGGCACTAAGACCTCACTCAGTCAGCTGTATAAGGAAATAAGCAAACAGGAAACCACTCACCCAGAGGCGGCGCTCCTAGTGACCGGAGACTTTAATGCGGGGAAACTTAAATCAGTTCTACCAAATCTCTATTGACATGTTAAATGTGCAACCTGAGGGAAAACAATTCTAGATCACCTGTACTCCACACACAGAGACGCGTACAAAGCTCTCCCTCGCCCTCCATTTGGTAAATCCGACCACAACTCTATCCTCCTGATTCCTGCTTACAAGCAAAAATTAAAGCAGGAAGCACCAGTGACTCGGTCTATAAAAAAAATTGTCAGATGAAGCAGATGCTAAACTACAGGACTGCTTTGCTATCACAGACTGGAACATGTTCCGGTATTCTTCCGAAGAAATTGAGGAATACACCACATCAGTCACTGGCTTTATCAATAAGTGCATTGAGGACGTCGTCCCCACAGTGACTGTACGTACATACCCCAACCAGAAGCCATGGATTACAGGCAACATTCTCACTGAGCTAAAGGGTAGAGCTGCCGCTTTCAAGGTGTGGGACTCTAACCTGGAAGCTTACAAGAAATCCCGCTATGCCCTGCGACGACCCATCAAACAGACAAAGCGTCAATACAGGGCTAAGATTCAATCATACTACACCAGCTCCGACGCTCGTCGGATGTGGCAGGGCTTGCAAACTATTACAGACTAGAAATGGAAGCACAGCCGCGAGCTGCCCAGTGACATGAGCCTACCAGACGAGCTAAATCACTTCTGTGCTCGCTTCGAGGCAAGCAACACTGGGGCATGCATGAGAGCATCAGCTGTTCCAGACGACTGTGTGATCACGCTCTCCGTAGCCGACGTGAGTAAGACCTTTAAACAGGTCAACATACACAAAGCTGCGGGGCCAGATGGATTACCAGGACGTGTGCTCCGGGCATGTGCTGACCAACTGGCAGGTGTCTTCACTGACATTTTCAACATGTCCCTGCTTGAGTCTGTAATACCAACATGCTTCAAGCAGACCACCATAGTCCCTGTGCCCAAGAACAAAAAAAGGCAACCTGCCTAAATGACTACAGACCCGTAGCACTCACGTCCGTAGCCATGAAGTGCTTTAGAAGGCTGGTAATGGCTCACATCAACACCATTATCCCAGAAACCCTAGACCCACTCCAACTTGCATACCGCCCAAACAGATCCAAAGATGTTGCAAACTCTATTGCACTCCACACTGCCCTTTCCCACCTGGACAAAAGGAACACCTATGTGAGAATGCTATTCATTGACTACAGCTCAGCATTCAGCACCATAGTACCCTCAAAGCTCATCACCAAGCTAAGGATCCTGGGACTAAACACCTCCCTCTGCAACTGGACCCTGGACTTCCTGACAGGCCGCCCCCAGGTGGTCAGGGTAGGTAGCAACACATCTGCCATGCTGATCCTCAACACTGGAGGTCCCCATGGGTATGTGCTCAGTCCCCTCCTGTACTCGCTGTTCAACCACGACTGCATGGCCAGGCATGACTCCAACACCATCATTAAGTTTGCTGACGACACAACAGTGGTAGGCCTGATCACCGACAACAATGAGACAGCCTATAGGGAGGAGGTCAGAGACCTGGCCGGGTGGTGCCAGAATAACAACCTATTCCTCAACGTAACCAAGACTAAGGAGATGATTGTGGACTACAGGAAAAGGAGCACCGAGCACGTCCCCATTCTCATCGACGGGGCTGTAGTGGAGCAGGTTGAGAGCTTCAAATTCCTTGGTTTCCACATCAACAACAAACTAGATTGGTCCAATTACATGAAGACAGTCGTGAAGAGGGCACGACAAAGCCTATTCCCGCTCAGGAAACTAAAAAGATTTGGCATTGGTCCTGAGATCCTCAAAAGGTTCTACATCTGCAACATCAAGAGCATCCTGACCGGTTGCATCACTGCCTGGTTTGGAAATTGCTCGGCCTCCGACCGCAAGGCACTTCAGAGGGTAGTACGTACGGCCCAGTACATCACTGGGGCAAAGCTGCCTGCCACTCAGGACCTCTACACCAGGCGGTGTCAGAGGAAGGCCCTAAAAATTGTCAAAGACCCCAGCCACCCCAGTCATAGAGTGTTCTCTCTACTACCACATGGCAAGTGGTACCGGAGTGCCAAGTCTAGTACAAAAAGGCTTCTCAATAGTTTTTACCCCAAAGCCACAAGACTCCTGAACAGGTAACCAAATGGTTACCTGGAATATTTGCATTGTATGAGCATTTCACTTCTTTCTTATGAACATTTTATCAACTAGTCTTTGAGATATTGTTTTGGTGTACAGACAAAATAAGCTGATGCCCATCTTTTTCCTGCCATTTTTCTACCTGGCTGGCTACACACACAGTGTGCAGGTTACTTACAGTAGGAGATGGGCTTCTCTCATTTTCTACCATTCTAGATTGACTTCGATCTAAAAAGGTAGCTAGCTAGACAGCTAGCAAATGTGAAACGGATTACAGTGACAAGGTTTGACAGCTGCATGAGTTCACCATTTCCACAACGTATGCTGCAACCTTTTGTAATTTTCATATAGTTTATGTTTAAGTTGGCTGGCTTCCAACAGTAGCTGAATTTGCAGAGCTAGCGAGCACCAATTCCGTTTCTGTGGTGTTTGCTATAACGTCGTGTGAGAGACAAAATGTAAAAAACACCATAAATATGTTTAGAACTACAAATTAACTTTCTTCTGACGATTCTAGTTTTTTTAATGTCACAATTCCAATCCTCCTCCTTTATCCGGGCTTGGGACTGGCAAAAGTGACCCAAAAGAGACACTCTGGCAGAGTTACTTAGTTTTTATTTTTATTTTTTTAGTTTAGGTTTCTTAATTTGGTTTGGTTTTTAACCTTATGGTCCACTTAGGAGTATTACAACAAGTCACAGTAAAACATGAACACTTTTAACCATAACATTTTTTAGATTTTTTTTGTATACAATCTACATTAACAATCTAAATAGACCAAAAAGAGACAATAGAAAAAACTGTCAATGGCAATGTGAGAACATTTTGGTAACTAGTCTGGCTCTAATTCAGGTTATTTAATAAATAAAAAAATGTAAGCCAGGGCGGGATCAGCCAGCTGCGACTTTCAGCATGTGCGATTTATTTGCAGTCTGGACTAGGAGGGGTGAACTGCTCTGATTGTAGCTGGGAGGGACTGCTGCGCGAGGACTGGGCCGCCTGTGATTACTTTGGGATGGGGTGGGGAGCACGGCAGCACCCGCTGCTCATTGAGGAGAGTAAGAACGATACGTGCTTTCACGTCAGAATCTCCAAAGGTCTCCAATAACACCAGAAAAAGTTGCTAGATTTGTCGCTAGTCGCTTTTTGAAAATGTGTCGCTAGAGAGGTCTGAATACTCGCGAAGTTAGCAACACTGCATGTGCCACTGTGGAGAACTGGGAGGCAGTGGATCAAACCATTGTGAGGCAAAGGGCGGGGGGGGGGTCGCAATCTTTTGAAACTTAGAAACGCTCTATTAAGTGTCTATAATCAGCACAAGAGCTTTCATTGTGTATTATTAATATTATTGAAATTACAGTTATGTTTCCAGTGATATATTGGGGGGGACAAATCATATTTTTCCCAGGATGGGATTTCCACCGATGTCTGTTTGTCAGTGTCAGCAGAGTAGGCTACCCTGTAATTTGTAGGCTACCCTGTAATTTGTCAAAAAAAGACTCTGCTAATGTCTCCAGTTATATTAAGTGTAGTAGAATTGCACCCCAAGTGGTCCCAAAGTGGTTTACAATAACTTTATCATAATTCAGTTAAGAGCGTCACATGACATGATAATATTTGTCACAATATCAAATCAAATATTATATATTATTATATTGTGCTTGCACAAAGGATCGTAACATCTCATCCTGTGTTCTTGGAATCTGAATATCTGGACTTGTCCAGTGACTGCTGAGAAAGATGAGCTGACAACAGGGGAAAGTCCTTGTGGCGTCACGGAGAGACGGCTGACAGGAGGGAATAGACGCCACTGGGACAGTCATGGGGTAGCTTCCCATTTCTGTAGTTTCCCATGCTTCGCAGTATGTTGGAAACACCCGCTATAGCTACAGAAAGTCAACATAAGAGAATACCCCTAGAGTCTGCGAGAGCGGGGGCGGAAGATGACTCATCGGCTGACAAGATGGGTAACGACTGGACCGGAAACGACTACGAGTAATGAGAGCACAGCACAAGAGAACACCACAGCAACTGTCACAAGTTCTGCTGCAACAGTGGGCCACAAACAGATGCAGGTATGTGTCTGCCGTTGGAGGAAAGTTACATCACACCATGGGTTGAGGATCCACCAGGGGAAGAAGGGGTGTTTGGGTAAAGAGAGACAGAGGCCTCACATTGATTACTTTCTGCGAAAGTGATCAAATCAGTCAAATGAAGCACAGCAACTGGACGCAAACCATAGTTTGCAGTGCATCAGTACCACTGTCATGGAGGACGTAAACTCAAGCACCGAAGTAACAACTGAGGTGGAACCAACAACAGGAGTGGAACTCACCCAGCCTCCCAGACCTGCAGTCGAGAGGAGACTACAAGGGCACAGACCGTATGTGAAGTGGCCTGGCGCCAGTGACAAGAAGTTGTGGGAAACAGTGAATACGGACCTTACCTTGACCCTCGAGAAACTTCGAGGCACAGTGGAGAAGAAGTTGGAGAGGATGGGGGACATCATCTATGAGTACGGGGCAGAAAGCTTTGGAGTGCAAGAGACAAAAGGCGGGAGAAAGGTTCCAACCCCACCAGTTTCCAGGAGGCAACAAGAAATCAAGTGCCTCGTTCAAGAAAGGAGACAGCTTAAGAAACAGTGGAAGAAGGCCTCGGAAGTGGAAAAGGAGGGCATAGAGGCACTTCAAGCTGACATCAAAACCCGGTTGGCATCCCTCCGTAGAGCAAAGAACCTACGGAAACGCAGAAGGAAGAAAGAACAAACTAGAACTCGATTCTATAAAGATCTCTTCAAGTTCCTTAAAAGTCTCTTCACGAAGGAAAAAAGTGGAGCTCTAAAAACAACAAAGAAAGACCTAGAGGAGTACCTGAGAACAACAAACTTTGACTCAAAGCGACATGAACATCTGGTCATCCCATCAGATATCCCACCCATTGAACCCCCGGAACATCATATTGAGACCAGCCCTCCGACATGGAAAGAGGTGGAAAACACAGTTCGACGGGCAAGGACAGCATCAGCCCCGGGGCCAAATGGAGTCCCGTACAAAGTGTATAAGAACGCACCAGACGTCCTGAGGTTCCTCTGGAGGCTTATGAGAACAGCTTGGCAAAGGAAGATAATACCCAAAGTGTAGGCGGGGCAGGCGGGGGCCTGATCCCTAAGGAGAAGGATGCAGTGAACATCAGCCAATTCCGCCCCATCTCCTTACTGAATGTCGAGGGTAAAATCTTCTTTAGGGTCATTGCCCAGAGGATGGCCGAGTACGTGCAAAGGAATGTGTACGTCGATACTTCTGTACAGAAGGCAGGAATATCAGGGTTCTCTGCCAGATCCAAATGGCCAAGGTGGAGAAAAGGGACCTCCATGTAGTCTTCCTTGACCTCGCCAATGCATTTGGCTCTGTGCCCCATGAACTCCTGTGGTCTGCCTTCAGATTTTTCCACATACTGGACAACATCACAACCCTGGTGAAGTTGTACTTCCAGGATCTGCAGTTCTGCTTCACCATCTCAGAGTTCACCACCTCATGGCAGTGCCTGAATGTAGGTATAATGGCGGGATGTACCATTTCTCCGTTGGCATTCATAATGGCAATGGAGGTTATCATCAGATCCTCAAAATGGGTTGCTGGTTGTTGTAACTTTAATGTGTTTGAGTTAATGTTTAAGTTTATTCTTTGAGCTATATCTAAAGATATTTCTTTAGATTTATTTGCATATGTAATTGTATTGGGTTGTGTTGAATTACGCTTTTTGGCTGCAAGTCCCAGAATGCCTTGCGAGAGGAATGAGTGATAACGTGCCAATTATGTGCAGGTGCTAGTGATTGTGGCTGACTTTCCGACAGCATCTTATCTGCATTGCTCTGTACCAAAACAATTGTTGTTAAATGTAACGTAAATAAGTATTCTTACAAAAAGAAGCTTTCGTATCAAAACCGACGTCCCGAGTCATTACTAAGAAGTTAGTTAATCTAAAACTGGTGGATAGCGAGTCGACTCTGGTTTCCGCCTCCCTCCACTCAGAGCCTACATGGACGACATTACAACATTGACCACCACTGTCCCATGCACCAGGAGACTGCTCAGAAAACTTGAGGAGAACATCACCTGGGCCCGTATGAAGATTAAACCATCCAAGTCACGCAGCATCTCGATTGTGAAGGGAGTACTCTCTGACCTGAAATTCTTCATCAGAGATGCCCAAATCCCAACCGTGTCTGAGCAGCCGGTAAAAAGCCTTGGAAGGTGGTATGATGCAAGCCTGAAGGACAAAGACCAGGTGCAACAGCTGCGCAAAGACATCAGTAGTAGCCTACAGTCCATCGACAACACCCAGCTACCTGGAAAGTTAAAGGCCTGGTGTCTGCAGTTTGGTCTCCTACCCCGGGTGTTGTGGCCCCTAGCAGTGTATGAGGTTCCAATCTCAACAGTGGAGAAGATGGAAAGAGGAGTCACAGGCTACTTAAAGAAGTGGCTTGGAGTTCCACGATGCCTTACCACCATAGGCCTCTATGGAGATGGTGTCCGCAAGCTGCCCCTCACCAGTCTAACAGAGGAATTCAAGTGTGCAAAAACCAGGCTCCAGATGACACTGAATGAATCTTGAGACCCACTGGTGAGCAACAATGCTCCGACCTTGGCAACTGGGCGCAAATGGAGGCCAGGAAAAGCAGTCCAGGAGGAAACAGCAGCCCTCAGACATGCTGACATTGTGGGTCATGTTCAGCAAGGGAGAGGAGGCCTTGGGCTAACTAGCCGTGCTGCTTGGAGTAAGGCCACTGCACCAGAACGGCGGAAGATGGTAGTGCAGGAAGTACGCCATCAGGAGGAGGCTGCAAGGTGGGCCAAGGCAGTCTCTCTTGCCAAACATGGACAGTGGACTCGATGGGACAGTGTGGAGAAGAGGAAGATCAGCTGGAAGGGTCTGTGGGCCATGGAAGCGAGGCGGTTGAGCTTTTCCATCAGAGCAACATATGACGTCCTTCCAACACCAGTTAATCTTCACCAATGGTATGGTGAAGATCCGGACTGTGCCCTCTGTTCCATGCCAGCCAACCTCAGGCACATTCTCACAGGGTGTAAAACAAGCCTCACCCAAGGACGCTACACTTGGCGTCACAACCATGTCCTTAAAAACCTTGCGTCCGCCCTGGAGGACAAGCGAGCTGCCACCAATTCCCTACCACCCCCAACAGCATCACACCCCTTACGGACGACCTTTGTCCGCGAAGGGGCTAAACCACAGAAGAGCGGCTCTACACCATTAGAGCGAGACCAGCTGCGCTTGGCCCGCGACTGGAAAATGCTAGCTGACATTGGCTGGCAACTTGTGTTTCCTCCGGAGATCGCAACCACCACCCTAAGACCTGACATGGTGCTCTGGTCCCGTTCACTCAAGAAGGTCTTCATCATTGAGCTCACAGTACCCTGGGAGGACTCAGTAGATGAGGCTTATGAGCGAAAACATCTGCGCTATGCCGATCTAGCTGCCGAAGCACGGCATCATGGCTGGAACACATAAGTCCGACCAGTGGAGGTGGGCTGCACAGGTTTTGTGGCAACATCTACATCCAGACTGCTTAGAGACCTGGGAATTAAGGGCCAGAGCCAGCGTTCGGCAATCAAAGCTGTATCGGAGGCAGCAGAAGGCAGCATTCAGTGGCTCTGGATGAAGAGGAAAGACCCCAGCTGGGCCCCGAAGTGAGAGGGCCAGGAGGTATGCGGTCAACAATGCTTGACTCAGGGAGGAGGGATGTTGGCTAACAAAAACAAGGCAATTCCTAAAGCTAATTGGGAATGGGACGCAAGCGTGGGATTGATCACCCTGTCGCTGGCCGCCTTTGGGGAGGGTGTATAGTGTGAAAGGCCGAAACACCCTAGGAACCAAAGGTACACTACTGACGATGCGCTCCCCAAATTACCCCAGGCTCACTGTTCATGAACTCTTGGAAGTGCTTGCACAAAGGATAGTAACATCTCATCCTGTGTTCTTGGAATCCGTCACATGCGTCAAATACAACACCTTACCGTGAAATGTTTACTTACGAGCCCTTAACCAACAATGCAGTTTTAAGAAAAATAAGATATAAGCAAATATTTTCCAATTAAACTAAAGTAAAAAGAAATTAAGAAAATAAATAAAAATAAAGAGGCTACAAATAGAGGGTACCAGTACAGAGTCAATGTGCGAGGGTACAGGTTAGTCAAGTTAATTGAGGTATATGTACATGTAGGTAGGGGTAAAGTGACTATGCATAGATAAAAAACAGCGAGTAGCAGCTGTGTAAAAAAACAAAGGGTCAATGCAAATAGTCCAGGTAGTCATTTGATTAACTGCAGCAGACTTATGGCTTAGGGGTAGAAGCTGTTAAGGAGCCTTTTGGACCTAGAGTTGATGCTCCAGTACCACTTGCCGTTTCGTGTGGTAGCAGAGAGAACTTTCTATAACTAGGGTGGCTGGAGTCTTTGACACTGTCTGGTATAGAGGTCCAGGATGGGAGGAAGCATTGCCCCAGTGATGTACTGGGCCGTATGCCCTCTGTTGTGCCTTGCGGTTGGATGCCGAGCAGTTGCCATACCAGGCGGTGATGCAACCAGTCAGGATGCTCTCGATGGTGCAGCTGTAGAACTTTTTGAGGATCTGAGGACCCATGCCAAATCTTATCAGTCTCTTGAGGGGGAATAGGGGTTGTTTTGCCCTCTTCTCAACTGTTTGTGTGATCGGACCATGATAGTTTGTTGGTGATGTGGACACCAAGGAATTTGAAGCTCTCGACCTGCTCCACTACAGCCCTGTCGATGTAGTCCACGATCAGCTCCTTTGTCTTGATCACGTTGAGGGAGTGGTTGTTGTCTCTGCACCACACTGCCAAGTCTCTGGCCCCCTCCCTATAGGCTGTTTCGACGTTGTTGGTGATCAGGCCTACCACTGTTGTGTCGTCAGGAAACTTAATGATGGTGTTGGATATGTGCTTGCCCACGCACTATGGTGTTGAACGCTGAGCTGTAGTCAATGAACAGCATTCTCACGTAGGTGTTCCTTTTGTTCAGGTGCGAAAGGGCAGTGTGGAGTGCAATAGAGATTGCTTCATCTGTGGATTTGTTGGGGTGGTATGCAAATTGGAGTGGGTCTAGGGTTTCTGGGATGACGGTGTGGATGTAAGCCATGACCAGTCTTTCAAAGCACTTCATGGCTACAGACGTGAGTGATACGGGTCAGGTGGTTAAGGCTGGTTACCTTGGTGTTCTTGGGCACAGGGACTATGGTGGTCTGCTTGAAATATGTAGGTATTACCAACTCGGTCAGGAACAGGTTGAAAATGTCAGTGAAGACACTTGCCAGTTGGTCAGCGCAGGCTCCGAGTACACGTCCTGGTAATCCATCTGTGAATGTTGATATGTTTAAACATCTAACTCACATCAGCTATGGAGAGCGTGGTCACACTGTTACAGCAACAGCTGGTGCTCTCATGCATGCTTCAGTGTTGCTTACCTCGAATTGCACGGTATAGCATAATTCAATCTTACTCCTGTATTGACACTTCGCCTGTTTGATGGTTCGTCGGATGGCATGGCAGGATTTCTTATAAGCGTCCGGGTTAGAGTCCCGCTCCTTGAAAGCGGCAGCTCTACCTTTTAGCTCAGTGTGAATGTTGCCTGTATTCCTTGGCTTCTGGTTGGGGTATGTACGTACCTTCACAGTGGGGACGATGTCATTGATGCACTTATTGATGAAGCCGGTGACTGATGTGGTAGGATTAATCTGTGCTAGCAAAACAGACCTGTAGCTTAGCATCTTCGTCATCTGACCACTTCCGTATTGAGTGAGTCACAGGTACTTCCTGCTTTAATTTTTGCTTGTAAGCCGGAATCAGTAGGATACAATGATGGTCAGATTGGCAAAATGGAGGGGAAGGGAGAATTTTGTAAGCGTCTCTGTGAGTGGAGTAAAGGTTTGCCCTTTGGAAAACTCCAAGCGTGCTGTCATGTGCATTTTTACTGAGGAGTGGCTTCCATCTGGCCACAACCATAAAGACCTGATTGGTGGAGTGCTGCAGAGATGGCTGTCCTTCTGGAAGGTTCTCCCATCTCCACAAAGGAACTCTCGAGCTCTGTCAGAGTGACCATTGAGTTCTTGGTCACCTCCCTGACCAAGGCCCTTCTCCCCTGATTGCTCAGTTTGGCCGGGAGGCTAGCTCTAGGTAGAGTATTGGTGGTTCCAAACTTCTTCCATTTAATAATGTTGGAGACCACTGTGTTTCTGGGGACCTTCAATGCTGCAGAAATGTGTTGGTACCCTTCCCCAGATCTGTGTCTCTGAGCTCTACAGACAATTCCTTCGACCTCATGGCTTGGTTTTTGCTTTGTCATGACTTTTCAATTGTGGGACCATATATAGACAGGTGTGTGCCTTTCCAAATCATGTCCAATTAATTGAATTTATCACAAGAGGACTCGAAATCAAGTTATAGAAACATGTCAGCGATGATCAATTTGAAACAGAATGCACCTGAGGTAAATTTTGAGTCTCATATCAAAGGGTCTGAATACTTATGAAAATAAGGTATTTCTGTTTTCACTTTGTCATTATGGGGTATTGTGTGTAGATTAATGAGCAAAAACAATTATTTAATCCATTTTACAATAAGGCGGTAACTTTAACAAAATGTGGAAAAAATCAAGGGGCCTGAATACTTCTTGAGTTAGTCACTTGGAATGCTTTTCCAACAGTCTTGAAGGAGTTCCCACATATGCTGAACACTTGTTGGCTGCTTTTCCTTCACTCTGTGGTCCAACTCATCCCAAACCATCTCAATTGGATTAAGGTCGGGTGATTGGAGGCCAGGTCATCTGATGCAGCACTCCATCACTCTCCTTCTTGGTCAAATAGGCCTTAGACAGCCTGGAGATGTGTTTTGGGTCAGTGGAAACAAGATGAGATGGCGTATTGCTGCAGAATGCTGTGGCAGCCATGCTGGTTAAGTGGAACTTGAATTCTAAATAAATTACAGACAGTGTCACTTGAAAAGCACCCCATACTATCACACCCCTCATCCATGCTTCATGGTAGGAACCACTCATCCGATCACCTACTCTGCATCTCACAAAGACACGGCGGTTGAAACCAAAAATCTCACATCAGACCAAAGGACAGATTTCCACCGGTCTAATGTCCATTGCTCATGTTTCTTGGGCCAAGCAAGTCTCTTCTTCTTCGTGGTTTCCTTTAGTAGTAGTTTCTTTGCATCAATTTGACCAAGAAGGACTGATTTACGCAGTCTCCTCTGAACAGTTGATGTTGAGATGTCTGTGAAACATTTATTTGAGCTGGTTGAGAAAATGCCAAGAGTGTGCAAAGCTGTCATCAAAGCAAAGGGTGGCTACTTTAAAGAATCTTAATTATAAAATATATTTTGATTTGTTTAACACTTTTTTGGTTACTACATGATTCCATATGTGTTATTTCATAGTCTTGATGTCTTCACTATTATTCTACAATGTAGAAAATTGTAAATATATTATAGTGCTGTGCTATTCTCCATCTGATGTGTTTATTGGAGTGAAGTAAATTACACTTCTTCTAAAAACGAATTATTGCCCCACGTCCCAACAATCCTCACAGTCAAGCAAAATTATATGGTATTTGATTAGTTCATCAGTAGACTTATCCACCAGCCAGATACAAATTAGTCTGGCGAAACAATGCTTAGGTCAACCAATATTTGCCCATTATACAACGGGTGTGTCTAATCCTGAATGGTAATTGGTTAAAACCGCTTTCCAGCCGGTGTTTATTCCACAAGATACGACCGACAAATTCTATGGTGTTAAAATGCCTAGTTACTTTGTTCCATCTGACTGCGCAGTTCGCTGTCTTATCAGCCCAGCAAGGCAATTTATAAACTTGATCTCCTCTATAAAAAGCATGTAGACATAGTCTAAAAGACAAACGTTTTGTTTTCAACAGCGGAGATTTGCATAAACCTTGCTGTCTGTCTCCGACATTTGCAACATTGTTTCAATATTCAAATTTGACCTTCAGTTGTCGCATAGTAATGAACTTGTCGGGAGTCGGGATGAGACAGGAAGCGTTTCTCAGCCAGTCGAAATCATGAATCAGCATCATTTTTATGGATATATACAAATAAATATTGATAGAAAACATGTGTGCAGCTAGTTTGCAGTCTTTTGAGCTTCAGTTTGAAGTGATTGTGTTAGCTCTGTTGTTGGCTAGTGTAGAAGATAAATAGAACGCAGTTTAGTTTTACCTTATTTGCCCTATTACCACAAGCTGAGCTGTTATAACACGTTACACCCTCCTTCACACATACTCAAGGTCAACACACACAGACACTGGAACATCCTGTTCTCTACATAACAGCGAGCGGCCTAACCACAAAGCGCCATTGAGGGGTTGCTGAGTCTGATACACTATCTCGTGACAAACACCAGCTGCAGAGGCACCCCAACCCTGAGAAAGAGGAACACACACGCACACACCTAATCTCCTTTTTAGCTGAACATTGTGTGACCAAGGACAGGTACGACGAGACTCTATGATGATGGATGGTCCAACTGAGCCAATACAAGAAGACTACACTCCAGCCTGAACCAATCCGAAGACCCGATCTTCTAGAATCAACCTACTTTCTGTTCTGTATATAATTACATGTGCACACTGTTAGCGGGGCTTTTTCTGGAGGTTCCTTATGAGCTGAATGAACGGGCCCGTATACGCTGTACCAGATATCTTCACTCTGAATAAACTGTCGCTTGTCATACAATCTACCGCTTTGTCCGAATCGATCCTTGACCGACTCACTCACCTGCACATCCCAGTTATCAACACTAGCTTCTCTGAACAACAGCGTCATGATGAGAGACCACATTTTCTATGCCAGGCGAAATCGCTTATCATTAGATCATTGTTACGGATGTATCCAAATAAATGTCACTAGAAAACAGCTTAAACAAATGCATCTTCTTTGTTGTTATTCTGGCAGCACTGTTTGATGTGACTGTAAGTTAGCCATAGTTGGCTAGCTAGCAAGCAAGGGATAAGACCGACTGAGTCGCGTCTCTGGCAACCAAACCGATAGAAGAAATGACTTGTGTAGCAACCCTAGATTTGCGTCCGGACTGTATCTTGTGGAAGGATGAAATACTATGAATTAATTCATCAAAATAAATTTTTTAATGACAATGTGGAAATCATTATTTAGATATGTTGGTAACCCGTTGTATAAAAGTTATTATGCCCTCGAAGCCAAACACTGGCTTCTCGGGCATTATCACTTAATTATGTCCTTTTACTATTGCAAAATATTCATGATAATATAACATTTTGCAATTGTACATGAACGTACAGTATCTTCTGCAAATATTGGTTGATCTAAGCATTGTTTCGTCAGGCTAATTTGGGTCATCTGGCTGGTGGAGAAGTCTACTGATAACCTAATCAAATACCATATAATTATGGGTGACATGTCATACACATCAGGTAGGCCTCTGCGCTTCAGCATACAAAGGAAAATAGGAGGGGTGCTCAACAATAATGTAGCATAGAAAAATACCCACACACTGATGAATGTGCAGGTAGACATTTATTGTCATTAATCTTGCCATGGAGGCAGGAATGATTTACAAACCTAGAACACTGTGGTGTGATCATTTAGGTGAACCTGATAAGTACATCCCATATTAAACTAAGCTGTAGCCCATGTGTTTGCCTTGTTTTAATCTTCCTACATGATAATGCCAACTAAATAAAATATTTTTAAAGACCCTCTCATCGCTGAGGCACCAAAATTGTAAAATTGTAAATGAAACCCAAACTGGAGTGAAGCTGAAAAAGTAAGTTACAGCTCTTCTAAAAAAGAATTCTTGCCCCACCTCCCAATAATCCACACTGCCAGAAAACTACTAAATAAGACTAGAACATAGAGGGATTGACCAGTAAAGCAACTCAGAGTATGGCTGATTAAACTGCATGTATTCCTCAATGTTAAATGGATCATTCTTCACCTCGATCCTTCAGGCTCACCATACACAGGCACAGTGAACCCCAAAGGACATCGATAAATTGAGAAGGTGGCTGATGGCAGCCAAACACACAACACACATGCACACACACAACTCCAATATCTTGTTATTTACCCTTATTTTACCAGTTAAGTTGACTGAGAACACATTCCCGTTTACAGTGCAGTTCAATAAAAGTTAAGAAAATATTTACCAAATAAACTAAAGTAAAAAATAATAAAAAGTAACACAATAACATAACAATGATGAGGCTATATAAAGGGGGTACCGGTACCGAGTCAGTGTGCTGGGGTACAGGTTAGAGGTCATTTGTACATGTAGGTAGGGGTGACTGTGCATAGATAATAAACAGTGAATATCAGCAGTGTACAAAACAATTGGAGGGGGGTCAATTTAATAGTCCGGTGGCCATTTTATGAATTGTTCAGCAGTCTTATGGCTTGGCGGTAGAAGCTGTTAAGGAGCCTTTTGGTCCTAGACTTGACGCTCCGGTAACACTTGCCATGTGGTAGCAGAGAAAACAGTCTATGACTTGGGTGACTGGAGTCTTTGAAAATGTTATGGGGTTTCCTCTGACACCACCTATTTTATAGGTTCTATATTACAGGAAGCTTGGATCCAGTGATGTACTGGGCCGTACGCACTACCCTCTGTAGCACCTTATGGTCAGATGCCGAGCAGTTGCTATACCAGGCTTTGATGCAACCGGTCAGGATGCTTTCGATTGTGCAGCTGTAGAACTTTTGAGGATCTGGGGACCCATGCCAAATCGTTTCAGTTTCCTGAGGGGGAAAAGGTTTTGTCATGCCCTATTCACAACTGTCTTGATGTGTTTGGACCATGATAGATCGTTGGTGATGTGGACACCAAGGAACTTAAAGCTCTCGACCCGCTTCACTACAGCCCATTGATGTTAATGGGGGCGTGTTGGGCCTGCCTTTTCCTGTAGTCCATGATCAGGTCCTTTGTCTTGCTCATATTGAGGAGAGGTTGTTGTCCTGGCACCACACCGCCAGTTCTCTGACCTCCTCCCTATAGGCTGTGTCATCGTTGTCGGTGATCAGGCCAACCACTGTTGTGTTGTCATAAACTTAATGATGGTGTTGCAGTCGTGTTTGGCCATGCAGTCATGGGTGAACAGGGAGTACAGGAGGGGACTAAGTACACACCCCTGAGGGGCCCCAGTGCTGAGGATCAGCGTGGCAGACGTATTGTTGCCTACCCTTACCACCTGGGGGCGGCCCGTCATTATGTCCAGGACCCAGTTGCAGAGGGAGGTGTTTAGTCCCAGGGTCCTTAGCTTAGTGATGAGCTTTGTGGGCACTATGGTGTTGAACACTGAGCTGTAGTCAATGAACAGCATTCTCACACAGGTGTTCCTTTTGTCCAGGTGGGAAAGGGCAGTGTGGAGTGCGAGTGAGATTGCGTCATCTGTGGATCTGTTGGGGTGGTATGCAAATTGGAGTGGGTCTAGGGTATCCGTGTGCATGCTGTTGATGTGAGCAATGACAAGCCTTTCAAATTACTTCATGGCTACCGACGTGAGTGCTATGAGGCGGTAATCATTTAGACAGGTTACCTTCGCTTCCTTGGGCACTAGGACTATGGTGGTCTGCTTAAAATATATACAGTTGAAGTCAGAAGTTTACATACACTTAGGTTGCAGTCATTATAACTCATTTTTCAAACATTCCAGAAGTTAACAAACTATAGTTTTGGCAAGTTGGTTCGGACATCTACTTTGTGTAAGTAATTTTTCCAACAATTGTTTACAAACAGATTATTTCACTTATAATTCACTGCATCACAATTCCAGTGGGTCAGAAGTTTACATACACTAAGTTGACCATGCCTTTAAACAGCTTGGAAAATTCCAGAAAATGATGTCATGGCTTTGAAGTTTCTGATAGGCTAATTGACATAATTTGAGTCAATTGGAGGTGTACCTGTAGATGTATTTCAATGTCTACCTTCAAACTCAGTGCCTCTTTGCGTGACATCATGGGAAAATCTAAAGAAATCTGCCAATACCACAGAAATAAATTGTAGACCTCCACAAGTCTCATTCATCCTTGGGAGCAATTTTCAAACACCTGAAGGTACCACGTTCATCTGTACAAACAATAGCATGCCAGTATAAATGGGACCACGCAGCCGTCATACCGCTCAGGAAGGAGATGCGTTCTGTCTCCTAGCGATGTACGTACATTGGTGTGAAAAGTGCAAATCAATCCCAGAACAACAGCAAAAAACCTTGTGAAGATGCTGGAGGAAACAGGTACAAAAGTATCTATATCCACAGTAAAACAAGTCCTATATCGACATAACCTGAAAGACCGCTCAGCAAGGAAGAAGCCCCTGCTCCAAAACCGCTGCTCCAAAACCACCCTATAAAAGACAGACTACGGTTTGCAACTGTATATGGGGAGAAAAGAAATGGAGAAATTTGGAGAAATGTCCTCTGGTCTGATGAAACAAAAATATAACTTTTTGGCCATAATGACCATCGTTATGTTTGGAAGAAAAAGGGGGAGGCTTGCAAGCCAAAGAACACCATCCCAACCATGAAGCACGGGGGTGGCAGTATAATGTTGTGGGGGTGCTTTGCTGCAGGAGGGACTGGTGCACTTCACAAAATAAATTGGCATCATGAGGGAGGAAAATAATGCGGATATATTGAAGCAACATCTCAAGACATTAGTCAGGAAGTTAAAGCTTGGTCGCAAATGGGTCTTCCAAATGGACAATGACCCTAAGCATACTTCCAAAGTTATGACAAATTGGCTTAAGACATCAAAGTCAAGGTATTGGAGTGGCCATCACAAAGCCCTGACCTCAATCAAATAGAACATTTGTGGACAGACTTGAAAAAGTGTGTGCGAGCTTAGGAGGCCGACAAACCTTGGTTACATCAGCTCTGTCACCCAACTTATTGTGGGAAGCTTGTGGAAGGCTACCCGAAACGTTTGACCCAAGTTAAACCATTTAAAGGCAATGCTACCAAATTCTAATTGAGTATATATAAACTTTTGACCCACTGAGAATGTGATGAAAGAAATAAAAGCTTAAATAAATAATTATCTCTACTATTATTTTGACATTTCACATTCTTATAATAAAGTGGGGATCCTAACTGACCTAAAACAGGGAATTTTAACTCGGATTAAATGTCAGGAATTGTGAAAAACTGAGTTTAAATGTATTTGGCTAAGGTGTATGTAAACTTCCAACTTCAACTGTAGGTACACACACAAGCACACAGAGCAGCGACTCACAAGGGGACGGCCAGTACTTTAGATTGGGTCCATTAAAATATATAGTGGATAGTACCTAGATATTACCCAGTCATAAAGTTTCATGTCTTGGTTAACACATTTTTTTTAACCTTTATTTAACTAGGCAATTCAGTTAAGAAGAAATTCTTAGGTACAATGACAGCCTACACTGGGCCAGTAGCTCACTGCCGTATCAGACTCCCAATCACAGTTGGTTGTGATACAGCCTGGATTTGAACCAGGGTGTCTGTAGTGACACCTCAAGCACTGAGATGCAGTGTGTTAGACCACTGTGCCACTTGGGAAAGAGTGATGGTTGGATGGGTACATTTATGTATGTATGTGCACATGCACACCTTGACAGATAGACACACACACACACACACACACACACACACACACACACACACACACACACACACACACACACACACACACACACACACACACACACACACACACACACACACACACACACACACACACACACACACACACACACACACACACACACACGTTTCAGGATCACTGGCTCCCCATGCTGTCCTGTCTGTAAGACTGATAATAGAAGCTCTGCCCACCACTCAGGGGTCCCTCTGACCCTGCCCACCCTGCCCAGATGGCCAGCCAGTGGACTGGTACTCCATTCTGACACCACCATTACTACGCATAGCACAGGCTCTTGTCTGTCTTGTAGTTCTGTCATCTTCCTCTCCATTGGTCCATTCTCTTTACCCCTGTGATCCAGTAGTCTCTGATCTCAGATCTGTTGCTCTGAGTCTCTATGACCTTCTTTAAATCATTGAGTCTTTAACTATGTTCCTCATTTCCTCTACTTCCTCCTCTCTTCTTCTCCTCTCCTGCCTTTGAGGAGTTTAATACAGCTGGTTAGTTCTACATTTGTCCAAGCTTTCCAGTGTATATGGGGCGGCAGGGTAGCCTAGTGGTTAGAGCGTTGGACTAGTAATGGGAAGGTTGCAAGTTCCTACCCCCGAGCTGACAAGGTACAAATCTGTCGTTCTGCCCCTGAACAGGCAGTTAACCCACTGTTCCTAGGCTGTCATTGAAAATAAGTATTTGTTCTTAAATGACTTGCCTAGATAAATAAAGGTTATATATATATTGCGCTGGGCTGATTCAGTTGATGGTTATTTTAAGTTTTTCAATAAACCTACAGTAGATTCAGAATTTGGTGGGCACTGAAATGTGAAAGCAGTGAAAGAGCTTCAAGGGATAAGAGATTGGAATTTCATTCATTCATTTTTCATTATGTAGTAAAAATATAATCTTGTGGGGATTGGATGGCAGATATGACTCTAGTTGATATGCCACTGTTGGCGTGGAGTTATGTGTCATCAGAGATGGCAGCGGTCGAGGCGTCCTTCAGTCTCTGATCCTGAGGCAGTCATTAAATTGAAATAACCAATGTCCTTTGAGATGAATCATTCATGATTGATTGTTGTACTTAGAATCACATTTAGATTACATTTAGTCTCCAAGCAGTTTGTCCACATGTCTGGGAAGGCTACACTGAAGGAAGGGAGTATCTGGATGGAGGGGTCATGCACAGGTGAGTAGAGTTGACCAGTCCATAATTAACCACTGCCCTCTAGCCCCTAAGCACTTGTGCAGAGATCTGAGATCATTAGATCTACAGGTAGTTTAGAAGTTAGAGGTGGACCAGAAACTGGAGGGTTGCCAGTTAGGATCCCAGGTCTGAGGGGAAAATCAACCCGAGGTGATTGATGTAGACGATGTGTCCTTTCTCTTCCCTCTGTCTTTCTTCACTCTTGTCTTTTATCTAATAATCTCTCTCCTTCAGGAAGATGATGGACTCGGGTCAGCTAGACTTTTATGAACACAGAACTCTGTGCACCAACACGTGTCGTAGCACCAAGTTTGACCTGCTGATCAACAACACACGCTTCCCCCCTGACGGCAGCGGACTCACCACGCCCATCTCCTCACAAGGTGAGACCAGATACACCCCTCACTGTGGGCTGTAAAGATCTCAGGTTGTCTGCGGCAAAACAATTGGAAAGTTTGTCAGCCAGTAATCCTATTTTCTCCCATTTTAACTTTTTAAATTGGTGATATCGTACACATGTCCATTAACTTGACATTTGCTTTGGAATATATACACAAGTTTGGAATACAGTATCAGTCAATAAGCATCCAGGACCAGAACCATCCATGTTATTTTGTGTATTGAATATTGTAAGTAGTGTAGCTGACCATGTCTCTCCCCCTGTTGGACATGAAGCCCAGGTGGTGATAGGTAATGGTGGCCAGGTTGCCATGACAACAGAGGAGAGGTCAGATGTTCTGACCGGAACAGTGGAGTGGAGTTCAGGGGCTGTAGCCATGGAGACAGAGAATAAGGAAACCAGACAACATACAGTATCAGGTGAGATCTTCACCCAAACAGCTCCCACTAGTGACTTTCTGCTGTAGTTACACACAACTCTGATATCAAATAGTTGCCTGGTCATTAGTCTTGTATTAATCTAAGCTTCATACCTGGGTCAGATACATGATCAAATACTTGCTGTTGGGTGCGATTGGTTTAGCTCACCAGGTAAAATGGACCCAATGGAATAATGTTAAAAGTGCTCCCTGCATGCTGGTCAAGCTAAACCAACCACATCTCAAGTATTTTAAAGTATTGACACATGTATCTAAATGAGTCCCTAATTAGGGGGGGAAAATGAAAAAATGAAGTGGATACCATTCCACTGATTCTGCTCCAGCCATTACCTTCGGTGCCCGGGCGGTGTGTTTGGGATCATTGTCATGCTGAAAGACCCAGCCACGTTTCATCTTCAGTGCCCTTGCTGATGGAAGGAGGTTTTCACTCAAAATCTCACGATACATGGCCCCATTCATTCTTTCCTTTACACGGATCAGTCGTCCTGGTCCCTTTGCAGAAAAACATCCCCAAAGCATGATGTTTCCACCCCCATGCTTCACAGTAGGTATGGTGTTCTTTGGATGCAACTCAGCATTCTTTGTCCTCCAAACACGACGAGTTGAGTTTTTACCAAAAAGTTATATTTTGGTTTCATCTGACCATATGACATTCTCCCAATCTTCTTCTAATATAACTCTTCAGATATTTTAATATCTGCTCAATTAGTCTTCTAATGAATGAATTATTCTTTACCTCACGTTAGTCTCATTCCAAACATTGTAAATGGTTGATTATCTGCACAAACCCAGTCTTTACTATGAGTCATCCATACATCAATTGTCTTAATCATTTATTTACTAATTAACTAAATAATCACAGAAATGCATAAACAAACAAAAGTAGATATGGTAACAAGGAAATGATAGGGAGCTTCCCTAGTGGGCTAAGCCGATATAACAGCTTGATGGACAAAGGGAAGTGGGTGTGGACTGAAAAGGGCGGGAAAGACAAAAGGAGTCATTACACAGTTGATAAATATATTAACTGAAATGCTAATCCTTTTCACATGGAATAAGGAATTTCATTCAGGAATAATTGCAATCAATATATATCTATTTACGCCCAGTGCGTCGTCGTGATCTCTGTTGGAATCGTCCGTTTTTCTGTTGGAGAGTCAGTTCATCATCATCTTTCTCTCTGCCTCCCTGAAGTCTTTCGTGGTTAGAATGGATACTTCAGAGTACCATTCAGAAATGTTATCATAGAATAGTTGTTTCGGTGGTTGTCGGTCTTTGCATCCCAATTTCTAGCTGCAAGCTAGTAATTTGTATCTAAAAAATGTGCTCTTATTCTGTAAGGATTGATAGTCTCAGAGTTGAACCATTTCCAGCCGTGTAGCCAATGCTCCATGTGGTATGGTTAGGAATTCAACAACCATTACAACCTTAGCTTAAACTTTTAAAATTGTTTTATTTATTTCACCTTTATTTAACCAGGTAAGCTAGTTGAGAACAAGTTGTCATTTACAACTGCGACCTGGCCAAGATAAAGCAAAGCAGTGCGACACAAACAACA
Organism: Oncorhynchus tshawytscha; assembly: GCF_018296145.1. NCBI lineage: Eukaryota > Metazoa > Chordata > Actinopteri > Salmoniformes > Salmonidae > Oncorhynchus > Oncorhynchus tshawytscha. Next base: position 26,436,375 of record NC_056441.1, read on the forward strand.
ACACAGAGTTACACATGGAATAAACAAGGATACAGTCAATAACACAATAGAAATAAAAAAAAAAGTCTATATACAGTGTGTGCAAATGGCGTGAGGAGGTAGGCAATAAATAGGCCATAGTAGTGAAGTAATTACAATTTATCAGATTAACACTGGAGTGATAAATGAGTAGATGATGATGTGCAAGTAGAGATACTGGTGTGCAAAAGAGCAGCAAAGTAAATAAAAACAATATGGGGATGAAGTAGGTAGATTGGGTGGGCTATTTACAGATGGACTATGTACAGCTGCAGCGATCGGTTAGGTGCTCAGATAGCTGATGTTTAAAGTTAGTGAGGGAAATATAAGTCTCCAGCTTCAGCGATTTTTGCAATTCATTCCAGTCACTGGCAGCAGAGAACTGGAAGGAAAGGCAGCCAAAGAGGTGTTGGCTTTGGGGATGACCAGTGAGATATAACTGCTGGAACACATGCTATGGGTGGGTGTTGTTATCGTGACCAGAGAACTGAGTGGGCAAGTGGGTCTGGTCGACGAATATGTAGAGAGGGCCAGCCGACTAGAGCATACAGGCCGCAGTGGTGGGTGGTATAAGGAGCTTTGGTAACAAAACGGATGGGACTGTGATAGACTGCATCTAGTTTGCTGAGTAGAGTATTGGAAGCTATTTTGTAGATGACATCGCCGAAGTTGAGGATCGGTAGGATAGTCAGTTTTACTAGGGTAAGTTTGGCGGCGTGAGTGAAGGAGGCTTTGTTGTGAAATAGAAAGCTGATTCTAGATTTGATTTTGTATTGGAGATGTTTAATATGAGTCTGGAAGGAGAGTTTACAGTCTAGCCAGACACCTAGGTATTTGTAGTTGTCCACATATTCTAGGTCAGAACCGTCCAAGGTAGTGATGCTAGTCGGGTGGGAGGGTGCGGGCAGCGAACTGTTGAAAAGCATGCATTTGGTTTTACTAGCGTTTAAGAGCAGTTGGAGGCCACAGAAGGAGTGTTGTATGGCATTGAAGCTTGTTTGTTTCCGTGTCTGTGTTTGTCGCCACACGGTACTGTTTCGGTTTATTGTTTTTGTATTCACAGTGTTCAGTTTATGTTTTTAAATAAACAACCATGGACACTTACCACGCTGCATCTTGGTCCGATCCTTGCTACACCTTTTCAGAGGAAGAGGAAGAAATCAGCCGTGACAGGGAGAGAGAGTGTGGGAGTGAGGGAGTGAGATGGACAGAGGTGTGAACTCCTGTAGAATAAGAGTAAAGAGATCAAAACTATTAAATAACACACATGGAATCATGTAGTAACCAAAAAACTGTTAAACAAATGAATTCAATTCAAGGGACTTTATTGGCATGGGAAACATATGTTTACATTGCCAAAGCAAGTGAAATGGATGAAGAGAAATAGACAATTAAAAGTTCCAAAAGAATAAAGACATTTCAAATATCAGATTATGTTTATATACAGTGTTTTAGAGATGTGCAAATATTTAAAGAACAAAGGGTAAAATAAATAAATATCATCCTTCAGGGACAGTAGGAGTGTCTGTTCTGGTCTGATCTGCAAGGGCTGTTACCCTGCCTGTCATGGGGGCCCTATTTCCCCCCCTTATCTTTCTCAAGTCTGTGTGTGTGTGACCTTCACCCTGCCTGTCATGGAGGCCCTATTTCCCCCCTTATCTTTCTCAAGTCTGTGTGTGTGTGACCTTCACCCTGCCTGTCATGGGGGCCCTATTTCCCCCCTTATCTTTCTCAAGTCTGTGTGTGTGTGACCTTCACCTTGCCTGTCATGGAGGCCCTATTTCCCCCTTATCTTTCTCAAGTCTGTGTGTGTGACCTTCACCCTGCCTGTCATGGAGGCCCTATTTCCCCCTTATCTTTCTCAAGTCTGTGTGTGTGTGACCTTCACCCTGCCTGTCATGGAGGCCCTATTTCCCCCTTATCTTTCTCAAGTCTGTGTGTGTGTGACCTTCACCCTGCCTGTCATGGAGGCCCTATTTCCCCCCTTATCTTTCTCAAGTCTGTGTGTGTGACCTTCACCCTGCCTGTCATGGAGGCCCTATTTCCCCCCTTATCTTTCTCAAGTCTGTGTGTGTGTGATCTTCACCCTGCCTGTCATGGGGGCCCTATTTCCCCCTTATCTTTCTCAAGTCTGTGTGTGTGTGACCTTCACCCTGCCTGTCATGGAGGCCCTATTTCCCTTATCTTTCTCAAGTCTGTGTGTGTGTGACCTTCACCCTGCCTGTCATGGAGGCCCTATTTCCCCCTTATCTTTCTCAAGTCTGTGTGTGTGTGACCTTCACCCTGCCTGTCATGGAGGCCCTATTTCCCCCTTATCTTTCTCAAGTCTGTGTGTGTGTGACCTTCACCCTGCCTGTCATGGAGGCCCTATTTCCCCCTTATCTTTCTCAAGTCTGTGTGTGTGACCTTCACCCTGCCTGTCATGGAGGCCCTATTTCCCTTATCTTTCTCAAGTCTGTGTGTGTGTGACCTTCACCCTGCCTGTCATGGAGGCCCTATTTCCCCCTTATCTTTCTCAAGTCTGTGTGTGTGTGACCTTCACCCTGCCTGTCATGGAGGCCCTATTTCCCCCTTATCTTTCTCAAGTCTGTGTGTGTGTGACCTTCACCCTGCCTGTCATGGAGGCCCTATTTCCCCCTTATCTTTCTCAAGTCTGTGTGTGTGTGACCTTCACCCTGCCTGTCATGGAGGCCCTATTTCCCTTATCTTTCTCAAGTCTGTGTGTGTGTGACCTTCACCCTGCCTGTCATGGAGGCCCTATTTCCCCCCTTATCTTTCTCAAGTCTGTGTGTGTGTGACTTTCACCCTGCCTGTCATGCAGACCCTATCGCCTTTCCCTTATCAATTCAATTTCAATTCAGTTCAATTCATAGGGCTTTATTGGCATGGGAAACGTATGTTAACATTGCCAAAGCAAGTGAAGTAGATAATAAACAAAAGTGAAATAAACAATATAATGAACAGTAAACATTACACTCACAGAAGTTCCAAAAGAATAAAGACATTTCAAACTTCATGTTACGTGTGTTGTAACAATGTGCAAATGGTTAAAGTGCAAATGGTTAAGAATTCTGATTAGATCACAGACCGTGTCACCAGCAAAGCCCATTACACCTATCTCTGTCTGAGACAGCAGGGTTAGGCTGAACTGTGAGAGTGATGCCAGAGCTGTCTATGTATCCCACACCATCAATCATCATTTCCTCCCTGCTCCTTTTCCGTTCTCCCCTTTCTGGTCTATAGATTTCATACTGTCACTGCTCCTCTATCCTCAGATAGTATCTTGTTGTTCTAGACTTGGCAGGGTGTGGATGGGTAGAGCTTAACCCCATGACCCCATAGCTCTTGGATTACTGAACTGATCAAAACAGCATCTCCTCCACATTGAAGCTTAAGCAGGAAATCCTTGCACTCAGATTGGCCTTGTAAAAGTGGGGCCTTGTGGGGACCAGGGGTACCCCAACTCAAATTGGGATATACAGTACATGTATACCAAGCTCACCACAGCCTCCTCTCACATACCAAAACTAATCTGACAATAAAGCCCAAAACAGGGGCTTATATTCACCTAGCCCCTCCTTTGGTTCATACAAAGGTCAAATGTAAATTGCATATTCTATAGTCCTTCAATACATTGTACAATAATAGTCTAAGCAGACATAATAAGAACCAGTTCATTATTTAAATTCACTAGAAAGTGTGTGTGTGTGGAGCTCGAGGTCTACTGTGGGATGATACCAACAGTTCTAAAACAATAAAGTGTGCTCTACCACTCTTCCTCTGTGCAGCCTTTTGTCTTTCTGCAGTTTTTGTAAAACAAAACAAATATAATATGTTGTTGAGCTCACCATTGTCTGTTATATGAATCAACACTTAATGTATTCTTCACTGGAAGCATTTTCTTTTCATGATTTGCATCTGCTTTGCATTCAAGATTTGCATTTAACGTAACTGTAATCCGCTACGTTACCAGCGAAAATATTATAATCAGATTACAGATCATTTTGAAAACTAGATGATTACTTTGAGGATTACTTTTAAATTCAGAAATTATGTTTGCGGAAACATATATTTGACTCTTCTCTGTTTTCTCAGTGACATTCAAATCAGCATTGAAAAAAAAGGTGCAAATTTAAGTTTGTTCCTCCTGAGTCTGACCACAAGTCAGAGACCACTATGGTGACACACCAAATGTGTTTGATGGATCGCGGGAAAAGAGCAGGACTAGACTTTTGTAGGCTACAGTCCAAGCTATGTCTTCCAATGGTGCGACTGCATCCAAAGAGGATCCAATTTGAATAAATGCTTGGAGGTAAGGATGACAGCAGTGGTTTAATCTACAGTGATACGGATATCACTTATTATTGATATTTACATAGCTCATTGATTTGAATCACGCTGCTGCTCTCTCATTTAGCTATTTGCGCCTTACGGATTGTGGTGGTTGTGGATGGCTGTTCAGAAATCTAAATGTGTATTTGAACCCAGTAATGGTTGAATTCAAGAAGTTTAAACTGCCTATGAATCATTGTTTTTGAAACCAGTGGACAGCCAGTGAAAATACGCTCTTGCAACAGCTGCATAGCGCAGATTCCAGCCTATGGAATAAAAGTGGGGCTTTTATTGCTCAATCTAATTCATGCTGATAAAAATTGACACATTTTCAAACTCGCACACTTGTGATAGACTTAAAGGGGCAATCTGTAGGTGCTGCATCCATTTTTGGACTTATATATATTATATATATATTATATACCGGTCAAAAGTTTGGACACCTACTCATTCCAGGGTTTTTCTTTATTTTTTACTATTTTCTACATTGTAGAATAGGAGTGAAGACATCAAAACTATAACACATATGGAATCTAGATATTTTAAATGTTAGATTCTTCAAAGTAGCCACCCTTTGCCTTGATGACAGCTTTGCACACTCTTGGCGTTCTCTCAACCATATTCACCTGGAATACCTTTCCAACAGTCTTGAAGGAGTTCCCACATATGCTGAGCACTTTTTGAATGGTTTTCCTTCACTCTGCGGTCCAACTCATCCCAAACCATCTCAATTTGTTTGAGGTCGGGTGATTGTGGAGGCCAGGTCATCTGATGGAGCACTCCATCAAATAGCCCTTACACAGTCTGGATGTGTGTTGAGTCATCGTTCTGTTGAAAAACAAATGATAGTCCCTCTAAGCACAAACCAGATGGGATGGAGTATAGCTGCAGAATGCCATGGTAGCCATGCTGGTTAAGAGTGCCTTAAATACTGAATAAATCACAGACAGTGTCACCAGCAAAGCACCCCCACACCATCACACCACCTCCTCCATGTTTCATGGTGGGAATCACACATGCGGAGATCATTGGTTCACCTACTCTGCGTCTCACAAATACATGGCAGCTGGAACCAAAATCTCAAATTTGGATTCATCAGACCAAAGTACAGATTTCCACCGGTCTAATGTCCGTTGCTCGTGTTTCTTGGCCCAAGCAAGTCTCTTCTTCGTATTGGTGTCCTTTTGTAGTGGTTTCTTTGCAGCAATTCAACCATGAAGGCCTGATTCACACTGTCTCCTCTGAACAGTTGATGTTGAGCCTCTGTGAAGCATTTATTTGGGCTGCAATTTCTGAGGCTGGTAACTCTAATGAACTCTAATGAACTTATCCTCTGCAGCACAGGTAACTGGGTCTTCCTTTCCTGTGGCGGTCCTCATGAGAGCCAGTTTCATCATGGTGCTTGATGGTTTTTGCGACTGCACTGAAATCAAAGTTCTTGAAACTTTCCATATTGACTGACCTTCATGCCTTAAAGTGATTATGGACTGTCATTTCTCTTTGCATATTTGAGCTGTTCTTGCCATAATATGGTCTTGATCTTTTACCAAATAGGGTTATCTTCTGTATACCACCCCTACCTTGTCACAATACAACTGATTTGCTCAAACGCATTAGGAAGGAAAGAAATTCCACAAATGAACTTTCAACAAGGTACACCTGTTAATTGAAATACATCCCAGGTGACTACCTCATGAAGCTGGTTGAGAGAATGCCAAGAGTGTGCAAAGCTGTCATCAAGGCAAAGGGTGGGTTTTCCTTGATGACATCTTTGGTAACTACGTGATTCCATATGTGTTATTTCATAGTTTTGATGTCTTAACTATTATTCTACAATGTCAAAAATAGTCAAAATAAAGAAAATCCCTAGAATGAGTAGGGGTTTCCAAACTTTTGACTGGTACTGTATATCCATTGATTCTTGAGGAATTTAACTTATAAATACATCAGGAGCTTATTTCATGTCACACTCCATGACAGCCCAAAATATAAGCTTGTTTTACTGCAATGTTTGTAAACATTTGTAAATGTTAACAAAAACTGCGTAGCCTCATAACATGGTTAAAACAATCATTTTGATATCATGGATGTTCAGACCTTGCATCCATAGCTCTGTTTTTAATCTGAGAGTAGTTACATTTCTCCAGGCCATTCCTTCAGCTTTTACCAAAACAGAGGTGGTGCGACCATTTTGTTATTGTTATTGTTTAATCTGGGGATTTGCCCTTTAAACAAGAAATCAAAGTGTCACCAACAAAAAGGTAAACAATAGGCCCATTGCAAATGCAGCACATGACATGCATTTTTCACAAGTAAATAGAACTTTTCAGTAGTGCTCAAAGCATGCCAACCCATGAGCGCAGCATTTATTTTTCAACTCGAATCAATGAGCCCAATCAGTCCTCCATGACAACAAAATCATAAAAAACAGAGTAGAGCTGGCTAATAAGTCCTTAGTTTTTGGCTCATGCTCAGGTAAAACAATTTGGCTAATCCATACTTCCAGATATCCAAGTCCTACTCTTGAAGATCAAGGGGTATAACATTTATTTGAATGACAGTCCGGGGGACAGGGCCTGGTGGAACTGGAGAGCAGGATGGCTGCTTTCCGACTAAAGGCGGTGCAGAGACTGCTGTACCACACTGATGTTGGCTGGAGAGAACCAGCATGCGCTGCTGAGGAGAGCTGGCGGATTAGGGTTGGACCGGCAGCTGTTCCTCATGAAGCTGGAGAGGCTGAGTACAGCAGGTCTCTCAGAGTTTTACTCTGCGGTGCTGAGGGCCTGGCAGCTGCTAAGGCCCACACGAGAAGGGGGTGTGGAGCCTGGGCAGTGGGTGTGGGAGGAGCCTATCTTCCACAACCCAGCCATCCCTTTGAGATCGGTTCAGTCGGCCACCCTGCAGAGGCAACTGATGGCAGGGGGTTTACAAAGGCTGGGTGACCTGAGACTGCTGGGAGAGGAGGGGTGGAAAACCCCAGAGGTCTTGGCGCAACAAACAGGAATAACGTCTCTTAGGCTGCTGGAGAGATTCCTGGAGGAGGTCCAGGAGGCACTGTCTGAGCCGGTAAGGGGGGTGTTTGAGAGGCCAAAGGGAGAGGGGCCACCAATGTTCCCGCCACTGCAGGTGACTGCAGAGACTGGAGACTGGCAAGGGGGTCTGGAGGACTTGTTAGATTTTAACACTCCGAGCCTGGGGAGTTTGAGGGGGTGGGAGGTAAAGCCCTCTACAACCTCTGCGTTAAGGTTAGGAGCATTAGAAGCCTAACAGGAGTGAAGGCTCATCAGTGGCAGGGGGTATGTGGGGCGGAGAGTATGGTGGGTTTTAGATGGAGGGCGCTCTACAAACCCCCAGTACCAAAGAGGTCAGGGACCTCCAGTGGAGGGTTCTTCATGGAGCCCTGGCCACTAACAGCTGGTTGGCACGGGTTGATCCGGGAATTGGGCAGGGGTGTCCTTTCTGTCAAATGAAAGAAACTGTAATTCATGTGTTTTCTGTGTGCACCAGGTTAATGCCATTAATGTCTCTGTTGGAATGTCTGTGTGACAGGTTGGGGGTGGTTTTTGCTGTTGGGATGTTTATAATGGGATACAGGTATTCGAGTAAGGAGAAAGAAAAATGTGTTTTGTTGAATTTTCTGTTTGCTCAGGCAAAGTTAGCTATTTGGCTAACAAGGAGGAACAGGGTCAAAGGTGGGGGATAACAGACCCTTTACTACTGTTTAATGGCATGGTCTCTGCGCGCCTTAGGGTTGAGTTTGAGTTCTATAAAATGATCAAATGTGTGGAGATGTTTGAGGAGATATGGTGTGTTGGGGCTGTCTGTATTGCTGGGGAAGATGTTTTGGATATACGGTTGTAGGAGAGGGTTTTTATTTTTTATTTTAGGAGTGGGGGGTGAGTTTTAAATGAATTGAGAATGTCTCAATAAAGAAAGACCAAAAG
>NC_056441.1:26444768-26472268 GCF_018296145.1 Oncorhynchus tshawytscha
GGGAAAGTCCTTGTGGCGTCACGGAGAGACTGCTGACAGGAGGAATAGACGCACTGGGACAGTCATGGGTTACTTCCCTTTCCTGAGTTTCCCATGCTCGCAGATAATGTTTGGAACACCCGCTATTAGCTACAGAAAGTCAACATGAAGAGAATACCCCTAGATTCTGTCTGCGATAGCGGGGGCTGAAGATGACTCATGGCTGAACAAGAATGGGTCCACGACTGGACCGGAAACCGACTACGAGTAATTGAGGAGCACAAGCACAAGAGAAGCACAACAGCAACTGTCACAACAAAGTTCTGCTAGCACAACAGTGGGCCCAATACAGATGCAGGTATGTGTCTGCTGCCGTTGGAGGAAAGTTACATCACACCATGGGTTGAGGATCCCACCAGGGGAAGAAGGGGTGTTTGGGTAAAGAGAGACGAGCCTCACATTGATACTTTCATGCGAAAGTGATCAAATCAGTCAAATGCAGCACAGCACTGGACCGCAACCCTAGTTTGCAAAGGTGCATCCAGTTAACCACTGTTCAATGGAGGACGTAAACTCAAAAGTCAAGCACCGAAGTACTAACTGTAGGTGAACCAACAACAGGAGTGGAACTCACTCCAGCCTCCCAGACCTGCGTCCGAGAGGAGACTACAGGGCCAACCCAGAACGTATTTGAAGTGGGCCTGGGCCGCCAGTGACAAGAGTTGTGGGGAAACGGTGAAATAACGGACCTTAAAATACCTTGGACCCTCGAGAAACTTCAGGCACGTGGAGAAGAATGTTGGAGAGGATGGGGGACATATCTATCAGTACGGTGGGCAGAAAGCTTTGGAGTGCAAGAGCAAAAGCGGGAAACGGTTCAACCCCACCAGTTTCCAGGAGGCAACACAATCAGAACAAGGTGCCGGTGCCCCCCCTCGTTCAAGAAAGGAGACAAGCTTAAGAAACAGGAAGAAGGCCTCGGAAGTGGAAAAGGAGGGCAGAGGCACTTCAAGCTGACATCAAAACCCGGGTTGGCATCCTCCGTAGAGCAAAGAACCTACGGAAACGCAGAAGGAAGAAAGAGTAAACAAACTAGAACTCGATTCTATAAAGATCTCTTCAAGTTCCTTAAAAGTCTCTTCACGAAGGAAAAAAGTGGAGCTCTAAAAAACAACAAAGAAAGACCTAGAGGAGTACCTGAGAACAACAAACTTTGACTCAAAGCGACATGAACATCTGGTCATCCCATCAGATATCCCACCATTGAACCCCCGGAACATCATATTGAGACCAGCCCTCCGGCTCCGACATGGAAAGAGGTGGAAACACAGTTCGACGGGCAAGGACAGCATCAGCCCCTGGGCCAAATGGAGTCCCGTACAAAGTGTATAAGAACGCACCAGACGTCCTGAGGTTCCCTGAGGCTTATGAGAACAGCTTGGCAAAGGAAGATAATACCCAAAGTGTGGCGTAGGGGCAGGCGGGGCCTGATCCCTAAGGAGAAGGGATGCAGTGAACATCAGCCAAATTCGCCCCCATCTCCTTACTGAATGTCGAGGGTAAAATCTTCTTTTAGGGTCATTGCCCAGAGGATGGCCGCCGAGTACGTGCAAAGGAATGTGTACGCGATATTTCTGTACAGAAGGCAGGAATATCAGGTTCTGCCAGATCCAAATGGCCAAGGTGGAGAAAAGGACCTCCATGTAGTCTTCCTTGACCTCGCCAATGCATTTGGCCTGTGCCCCATGAACTCCTGTGGTCTGCCTTCAGATTTTTCCACATACTGACAACATCACAAACCCTGGTGAAGTTGTACTTCCAGGATCTGCAGTTCTGCTTCACCATCTCAGAGTTCACCACCCCATGGCAGTGCCTGAATGTAGGTATAATGGCGGATGTACCATTTCTCCGTTGGCATTCATAATGGCAATGGAGGTTATCAGATCCTCAAAATGGGTTGCTGGTTGTTGTAACTTTAATGTGTTTGAGTTAATGTTTAAGTTTATTCTTTGAGCTATATCTAAAGATATTTTTAGATTTATTTGCATATGTAATTGTATTGGGTTGTGTTGAATTACGTTGGCTGCAAGTCCCAGAATGCCTTGCGAGAGAGGAATGAGTGATAACGTGCCAATTATGTGCAGGTGCTAGGTGATTGTGGCTGACTTTCCGACAGCATCTTATCTGCATTGCTCTGTACCAAAACAATTGTTGTTAAATGTAACGTAAATAAGTATTCTTACAAAAAAGAAGCTTTCGATCAAAACCGACGTCCCGAGTCATTACTAAGAAGTTAGTTAATCTAAAACTGGTGGATAGCTAGCCGACTCTGGTTTCCGCGCCTCCACTCAGAGCCTACATGGACGAGCATTACAACATTGACCACCACTGTCCCATGCACCAGGAGACTGCTCAGAAAAAACTTGAGGAGAACACTACCTGGGCCCGTATGAAGATTAAACCATCCAAGTCACGCAGCATCTCGACAGAAGGAGTACTCTCTGACCTGAAATTCCTTCATCAGAGATGCCCAAATCCCAACCGTGTCTGAGCAGCCGGTAAAAAGCCTTGGAAGGTGGTATGATGCAAGCCTGAAGGACAAAGACCAGGTGCAACAGCTGCGCAAAGACATCAGTAGTAGCTTCACAGTCCATCGACAACACCCAGCTACCTAGAAAAGTTAAAGGCCTGGTGTCTGCAGTTTGTCTCCTACCCCGGTGTTGTGGCCCCTAGCAGTGTATGAGGTTCCAATCTCAACAGTGGAGAAGATGGAAAGAGGAGTCACAGGCTACTTAAAGAAGTGGCTTGGAGTTCCACTGATGCCTTACCACCATAGGCCTCTATGGAGATGGTGTCCGCAAGCTGCCCCTCACCAGTCTAACAGAGGAATTCAAGTGTGCAAAACCAGGCTCCAGATGACACTGAATGAATCTTGAGACCCACTGGTGAGCAACAATGCTCCGACCTTTGGCAACTGGGCGCAAATGGAGGCCAGGAAAAGCAGTCCAGGAGGAAACAGCAGCTCCTCAGACATGCTGACATTGTGGGTCATGTTCAGCAAGGGAGAGAGGCCTTGGGCCAATCTAGCTTGCTGCTTGGAGTAAGGCCACTGCACCAGAAAGGCGGAAGATGGTAGTGCAGGAAGTACGCCATCAGAGGAGGCTGCAAGGTGGGCCAAGGCAGTCTCTCTGCCAAACATGGACAGGACTCGGGATGGGACAGTGTGAGAAGAGGAAGATCAGCTGGAAGGGTCTGTGGGCCATGGAAGCGAGGCGGTTGAGCTTTTCCATCAGAGCAACATATGACGTCCTTCCAACACCAGTTAATCTTCACCAATGGTATGGTGGAAGATCCGGACTGTGCCCTCTGTTCCATGCCAGCCAACCTCAGGTACATTCTCACAGGGTGTAAACAAGCTCACCTAAGGACTACACTTGGCGTCACAACCATGTCCTTTAAAAACCTTGCGTCCGCCCTGGAGGACAAGCGAGCTGCCACCAATTCCTACCACCCCCAACAGCATCACACCCTTACGGACGACCTTTGTCCGCGAAGGGGCTAAAACCACAGAAGAGCGGCTCTACACCATTAGGAGCGGACCAGCTGCGCTGGCCCGCGACTGGAAAATGCTAGCTGACATTGGCTGGCAACTTGTGTTTCCTCCGGGAGATCGCAACCACCACCCTAAGACCTGACATGGTGCTCTGGTCCTGTTCACTCAAGAAGGTCTTCATCATTGAGCTCACAGTACCCTGGAGGACTCAGAGATGAGGCTTATGAGCCGAAACATCTGCGCTATGCCGATCTAGCTGCCGGCACGGCATCATGGCTGGAACACATAAGTCCGACCAGTGGAGGTGGGCTGCACAGGTTTTGTGGCAACATCTACATCCAGACTGCTTAGAGACCTGGGGAATTAAGGGCCAGAGCCAGCGTTCGGCAATCAAAGCTGTATCGGAGGCAGCAGAAGGCAGCATTCAGTGGCTCTGGGATGAAGAGGAAAGACCCCAGCTGGGCCCCGAAGTGAGAGGGCCAGGAGGTATGCGGTCAACAATGCTTGACTCAGGGAGGAGGGATGTTGGCTAACAAAAACAAGGCAATTCCTAAAGCTAATTGGGAATGGGACGCAAGCGTGGGATTGATCACCCTGTCGCTGGCCGCCTTTGGGGAGGGTGTATAGTGTGAAAGGCCGAAACACCCTAGGGAACCAAAGGTACACTACTGACGATGCGCTCCCAAATTACCCCAGGCTCACTGTTCATGAACTCTGGAAGTGCTTGCACAAAGGATAGTAACATCTCATCCTGTGTTCTTGGAATCCGTCACATGCGTCAAATACAACACCTTACCGTGAAATGTTTACTTACGAGCCCTTAACCAACAATGCAGTTTTAAGAAAAATAAGATATAAGCAAATATTTTCCAATTAAACTAAAGTAAAAAGAAATTAAGAAAATAAATAAAAATAAAGAGGCTACAAATAGAGGGTACCAGTACAGAGTCAATGTGCGAGGGTACAGGTTAGTCAAGCAATTGAGGTATATGTACATGTAGGTAGGGTAAAGTGACTATGCATAGATAAAAACAGCGAGTAGCAGCTGTGTAAAAACAAAGGGTCAATGCAAATAGTCCAGGTAGTCATTTGATTAACTCTGCAGCAGTCTTATGGCTTAGGGTAGAAGCTGTTAAGGAGCCTTTTGGACCTAGAGTTGATGCTCCAGTACCACTTGCCGTTCGTAGTGGTAGCAGAGAACTTTCTATAACTAGGGTGGCTGGAGTCTTTGACACTGTCTGGTATAGAGGTCCAGGATGGGAGGAAGCATTGCCCCAGTGATGTACTGGGCCGTACGCCCTCTGTTGTGCCTTGCGGTTGGATGCCGAGCAGTTGCCATACCAGGCGGTGATGCAACCAGTCAGGATGCTCGATGGTGCAGCTGTAGAACTTTTGAGGATCTGAGGACCCATGCCAAATCTTATCAGTCTCTTGAGGGGAATAGGGTTGTTTTGCCCTCTTCTCAACTGTTTGTGTGATCGGACCATGATAGTTTGTTGGTGATGTGGACACCAAGGAATTTGAAGCTCGACCTGCTCCACTACAGCCCTGTCGATGTAGTCCACGATCAGCTCCTTTGTCTTGATCACGTTGAGGGAGTGGTTGCTGTCTCTGCACCACACTGCCAGGTCTCTGGCCCTCCCTAGGCTGTTTCGACGTTGTTGGTGATCAGGCCTACCACTGTTGTGTCACAGGAAACTTAATGATGGTGTTGGATATGTGCTTGCCCACGCACTATGGTGTTGAACGCTGAGCTGTAGTCAATGAACAGCATTCTCACGTAGGTGTTCCTTTTGTTCAGGTGCGAAAGGGCAGTGTGGGAGTGCAATAGAGATTGCTTCATCTGTGGATTTGCTGGGGTGGTATGCAAATTGGAGTGGGTCTAGGGTTTCTGGGATGACGGTGTGATGTAAGCCATGACCAGTCTTTCAAAGCACTTCATGGCTACAGACGTGAGTGATACGGGTCAGGTGGTTAAGGCTGGTTACCTTGGTGTTCTTGGGCACAGGGACTATGGTGGTCTGCTTGAAATATGTAGGTATTACCAACTCGGTCAGGAACAGGTTGAAATGTCAGTGAAGACACTTTGCCAGTTGGTCAGCGCAGGCTCCGAGTACACGTCCTGGTAATCCATCTGTGAATGTTGATATGTTTAAACATCTAACTCACATCAGCTATGGAGAGCGTGGTCACACTGTTACAGCAACAGCTGGTGCTCTCATGCATGCTTCAGTGTTGCTTACCTCGAATTGCACGGTATAGCATAATTCAATCTTACTCCTGTATTGACACTTCGCCTGTTTGATGGTTCGTCGGATGGCATGGCAGGATTTCTATAAGCGTCCGGGGTTAGAGTCCCGCTCCTTGAAAGCGGCAGCTCTACCTTTAGCTCAGTGTGAATGTTGCCTGTATTCCTTGGCTTCTGGTTGGGGTATGTACGTACCTTCACAGTGGGGACGATGTCATTGATGCACTTATTGATGAAGCCGGTGACTGATGTGGTAGGATTAATCTGTGCTAGCAAAACAGACCTGTAGCTTAGCATCTTCGTCATCTGACCACTTCCGTATTGAGTGAGTCACAGGTACTTCCTGCTTTAATTTTTGCTTGTAAGCCGAAATCAGTAGGATACAATGATGGTCAGATTGGCAAAATGGAGGGGAAGGGAGAATTTTGTAAGCGTCTGTGAGTGGAGTAAAGGGTTTGCCCTTTGAAAACTCCAAGCGTGCTGTCATGTGCATTTTTACTGAGGAGTGGCTTCCATCTGGCCACAACCATAAAGACCTGATTGGTGGAGTGCTGCAGAGATGGCTGTCCTTCTGGAAGGTTCTCCCATCTCCACAAAGGAACTCTCGAGCTCTGTCAGAGTGACCATTGAGTTCTTGGTCACCTCCTGACCAAGGCCCTTCTCCCCCTGATTGCTCAGTTTGGCCGGGAGGCTAGCTCTAGGTAGAGTATTGGTGGTTCCAAACTTCTTCCATTTAATAATGTTGGAGACCACTGTGTTTCTGGGGACCTTCAATGCTGCAGAAATGTGTTGGTACCCTTCCCCAGATCTGTGTCTCTGAGCTCTACAGACAATTCCTTCGACCTCATGGCTTGGTTTTTGCTTTGTCATGACTTTTCAATTGTGGGACCATATATAGACAGGTGTGTGCCTTTCCAAATCATGTCCAATTAATTGAATTTATCACAAGAGGGACTCGAAATCAAGTTATAGAAACATGTCAGCGATGATCAATTTGAAACAGAATGCACCTGAGGTAAATTTTGAGTCTCATATCAAAGGGTCTGAATACTTATGAAAATAAGGTATTTCTGTTTTCACTTTGTCATTATGGGGTATTGTGTGTAGATTAATGAGCAAAAACAATTATTTAATCCATTTTACAATAAGGCGGTAACTTTAACAAAATGTGGAAAAATCAAGGGGCCTGAATACTTCTTGAGTTAGTCACTTGGAATGCTTTTCCAACAGTCTTGAAGGAGTTCCCACATATGCTGAACACTTGTTGGCTGCTTTTCCTTCACTCTGTGGTCCAACTCATCCCAAACCATCTCAATTGGATTAAGGTCGGGTGATTGGAGGCCAGGTCATCTGATGCAGCACTCCATCACTCTCCTTCTTGGTCAAATAGGCCTTAGACAGCCTGGAGATGTGTTTTGGGTCAGTGGAAACAAGATGAGATGGCGTATTGCTGCAGAATGCTGTGGCAGCCATGCTGGTTAAGTGGAACTTGAATTCTAAATAAATTACAGACAGTGTCACTTGAAAAGCACCCCATACTATCACACCCCCTCATCCATGCTTCATGGTAGGAACCACTCATCCGATCACCTACTCTGCATCTCACAAAGACACGGCGGTTGAAACCAAAAATCTCACATCAGACCAAAGGACAGATTTCCACCGGTCTAATGTCCATTGCTCATGTTTCTTGGGCCAAGCAAGTCTCTTCTTCTTCGTGGTTTCCTTTAGTAGTAGTTTCTTTGCATCAATTTGACCAAGAAGGACTGATTTACGCAGTCTCCTCTGAACAGTTGATGTTGAGATGTCTGTGAAACATTTATTTGAGCTGGTTGAGAAAATGCCAAGAGTGTGCAAAGCTGTCATCAAAGCAAAGGGTGGCTACTTTAAAGAATCTTAATTATAAAATATATTTTGATTTGTTTAACACTTTTTTGGTTACTACATGATTCCATATGTGTTATTTCATAGTCTTGATGTCTTCACTATTATTCTACAATGTAGAAAATTGTAAATATATTATAGTGCTGTGCTATTCTCCATCTGATGTGTTTATTGGAGTGAAGTAAATTACACTTCTTCTAAAAACGAATTATTGCCCCACGTCCCAACAATCCTCACAGTCAAGCAAAATTATATGGTATTTGATTAGTTCATCAGTAGACTTATCCACCAGCCAGATACAAATTAGTCTGGCGAAACAATGCTTAGGTCAACCAATATTTGCCCATTATACAACGGGTGTGTCTAATCCTGAATGGTAATTGGTTAAAACCGCTTTCCAGCCGGTGTCTATTCCACAAGATACGACCGACAAATTCTATGGTGTTAAAATGCCTAGTTACTTTGTTCCATCTGACTGCGCAGTTCGCTGTCTTATCAGCCCAGCAAGGCAATTTATAAACTTGATCTCCTCTATAAAAAGCATGTAGACATAGTCTAAAAGACAAACGTTTTGTTTTCAACAGCGGAGATTTGCATAAACCTTGCTGTCTGTCTCCGACATTTGCAACATTGTTTCAATATTCAAATTTGACCTTCAGTTGTCGCATAGTAATGAACTTGTCGGGAGTCGGGATGAGACAGGAAGCGTTTCTCAGCCAGTCGAAATCATGAATCAGCATCATTTTTATGGATATATACAAATAAATATTGATAGAAAACATGTGTGCAGCTAGTTTGCAGTCTTTTGAGCTTCAGTTTGAAGTGATTGTGTTAGCTCTGTTGTTGGCTAGTGTAGAAGATAAATAGAACGCAGTTTAGTTTTACCTTATTTGCCCTATTACCACAAGCTGAGCTGTTATAACACGTTACACCCTCCTTCACACATACTCAAGGTCAACACACACAGACACTGGAACATCCTGTTCTCTACATAACAGCGAGCGGCCTAACCACAAAGCGCCATTGAGGGGTTGCTGAGTCTGATACACTATCTCGTGACAAACACCAGCTGCAGAGGCACCCCAACCCTGAGAAAGAGGAACACACACGCACACACCTAATCTCCTTTTTAGCTGAACATTGTGTGACCAAGGACATGTACGACGAGACTCTATGATGATGGATGGTCCAACTGAGCCAATACAAGAAGACTACACTCCAGCCTGAACCAATCCGAAGACCCGATCTTCTAGAATCAACCTACTTTCTGTTCTGTATATAATACATGTGCACACTGTTAGCGGAGCTTTTTTCTGGAGGTTCCTTATGAGCTGAATGAACGGGCCCGTATACGCTGTACCAGATATCTTCACTCTGAATAAACTGTCGCTTGTCATACAATCTACCGCTTTGTCCGAATCGATCCTTGACCGACTCACTCACCTGCACATCCCAGTTATCAACACTAGCTTCTCTGAACAACAGCGTCATGATGAGAGACCACATTTTCTATGCCAGGCGAAATCGCTTATCATTAGATCATTGTTACGGATGTATCCAAATAAATGTCACTAGAAAACAGCTTAAACAAATGCATCTTCTTTGTTGTTATTCTGGCAGCACTGTTTGATGTGACTGTAAATTAGCCATAGTTGGCTAGCTAGCAAGCAAGGGATAAGACCGACTGAGTCGCGTCTCTGGCAACCAAACCGATAGAAGAAATGACTTGTGTAGCAACCCTAGATTTGCGTCCGGACTGTATCTTGTGGAAGGATGAAATACTATGAATTAATTCATCAAAATAAATTTTTTAATGACAATGTGGAAATCATTATTTAGATATGTTGGTAACCCGTTGTATAAAAGTTATTATGCCCTCGAAGCCAAACACTGGCTTCTCGGGCATTATCACTTAATTATGTCCTTTTACTATTGCAAAATATTCATGATAATATAACATTTTGCAATTGTACATGAACGTACAGTATCTTCTGCAAATATTGGTTGATCTAAGCATTGTTTCGTCAGGCTAATTTGGGTCATCTGGCTGGTGGAGAAGTCTACTGATAACCTAATCAAATACCATATAATTATGGGTGACATGTCATACACATCAGGTAGGCCTCTGCGCTTCAGCATACAAAGGAAAATAGGAGGGGTGCTCAACAATAATGTAGCATAGAAAAAATACCCACACACTGATGAATGTGCAGGTAGACATTTATTGTCATTAATCTTGCCATGGAGGCAGGAATGATTTACAAACCTAGAACACTGTGGTGTGATCATTTAGGTGAACCTGATAAGTACATCCCATATTAAACTAAGCTGTAGCCCATGTGTTTGCCTTGTTTTAATCTTCCTACATGATAATGCCAACTAAATAAAATATTTTTAAAGACCCTCTCATCGCTGAGGCACCAAAATTGTAAAATTGTAAATGAAACCCAAACTGGAGTGAAGCTGAAAAAGTAAGTTACAGCTCTTCTAAAAAGAATTCTTGCCCCACCTCCCAATAATCCACACTGCCAGAAAACTACTAAATAAGACTAGAACATAGAGGGATTGACCAGTAAAGCAACTCAGAGTATGGCTGATTAAACTGCATGTATTCCTCAATGTTAAATGGATCATTCTTCACCTCGATCCTTCAGGCTCACCATACACAGGCACAGTGAACCCCAAAGGACATCGATAAATTGAGAAGGTGGCTGATGGCAGCCAAACACACAACACACATGCACACACACAACTCCAATATCTTGTTATTTACCCTTATTTTACCAGTTAAGTTGACTGAGAACACATTCCCGTTTACAGTGCAGTTCAATAAAAGTTAAGAAAATATTTACCAAATAAACTAAAGTAAAAAATAATAAAAAGTAACACAATAACATAACAATGATGAGGCTATATAAAGGGGGTACCGGTACCGAGTCAGTGTGCTGGGGTACAGGTTAGAGGTCATTTGTACATGTAGGTAGGGGTGACTGTGCATAGATAATAAACAGTGAATATCAGCAGTGTACAAAACAATTGGAGGGGGGGGTCAATTTAATAGTCCGGTGGCCATTTTATGAATTGTTCAGCAGTCTTATGGCTTGGCGGTAGAAGCTGTTAAGGAGCCTTTTGGTCCTAGACTTGACGCTCCGGTAACACTTGCCATGTGGTAGCAGAGAAAACAGTCTATGACTTGGGTGACTGGAGTCTCTGAAAATGTTATGGGGTTTCCTCTGACACCACCTATTTTATAGGTTCTATATTACAGGAAGCTTGGATCCAGTGATGTACTGGGCCGTACGCACTACCCTCTGTAGCACCTTATGGTCAGATGCCGAGCAGTTGCTATACCAGGCTTTGATGCAACCGGTCAGGATGCTTTCGATTGTGCAGCTGTAGAACTTTTTGAGGATCTGGGGACCCATGCCAAATCGTTTCAGTTTCCTGAGGGGGAAAAGGTTTTGTCATGCCCTATTCACAACTGTCTTGATGTGTTTGGACCATGATAGATCGTTGGTGATGTGGACACCAAGGAACTTAAAGCTCTCGACCCGCTTCACTACAGCCCATTGATGTTAATGGGGGCGTGTTGGGCCTGCCTTTTCCTGTAGTCCATGATCAGGTCCTTTGTCTTGCTCATATTGAGGGAGAGGTTGTTGTCCTGGCACCACACCGCCAGTTCTCTGACCTCCTCCCTATAGGCTGTGTCATCGTTGTCGGTGATCAGGCCAACCACTGTTGTGTTGTCATAAACTTAATGATGGTGTTGCAGTCGTGTTTGGCCATGCAGTCATGGGTGAACAGGGAGTACAGGAGGGGACTAAGTACACACCCCTGAGGGGCCCCAGTGCTGAGGATCAGCGTGGCAGACGTATTGTTGCCTACCCTTACCACCTGGGGGCGGCCCGTCATTATGTCCAGGACCCAGTTGCAGAGGGAGGTGTTTAGTCCCAGGGTCCTTAGCTTAGTGATGAGCTTTGTGGGCACTATGGTGTTGAACACTGAGCTGTAGTCAATGAACAGCATTCTCACACAGGTGTTCCTTTTGTCCAGGTGGGAAAGGGCAGTGTGGAGTGCGAGTGAGATTGCGTCATCTGTGGATCTGTTGGGGTGGTATGCAAATTGGAGTGGGTCTAGGGTATCCGTGTGCATGCTGTTGATGTGAGCAATGACAAGCCTTTCAAATTACTTCATGGCTACCGACGTGAGTGCTATGAGGCGGTAATCATTTAGACAGGTTACCTTCGCTTCCTTGGGCACTAGGACTATGGTGGTCTGCTTAAAATATATACAGTTGAAGTCAGAAGTTTACATACACTTAGGTTGCAGTCATTATAACTCATTTTTCAAACATTCCAGAAGTTAACAAACTATAGTTTTGGCAAGTTGGTTCGGACATCTACTTTGTGTAAGTAATTTTTCCAACAATTGTTTACAAACAGATTATTTCACTTATAATTCACTGCATCACAATTCCAGTGGGTCAGAAGTTTACATACACTAAGTTGACCATGCCTTTAAACAGCTTGGAAAATTCCAGAAAATGATGTCATGGCTTTCGAAGTTTCTGATAGGCTAATTGACATAATTTGAGTCAATTGGAGGTGTACCTGTAGATGTATTTCAATGTCTACCTTCAAACTCAGTGCCTCTTTGCGTGACATCATGGGAAAATCTAAAGAAATCTGCCAATACCACAGAAATAAATTGTAGACCTCCACAAGTCTCATTCATCCTTGGGAGCAATTTTCAAACACCTGAAGGTACCACGTTCATCTGTACAAACAATAGCATGCCAGTATAAATGGGACCACGCAGCCGTCATACCGCTCAGGAAGGAGATGCGTTCTGTCTCCTAGTGATGTACGTACATTGGTGTGAAAAGTGCAAATCAATCCCAGAACAACAGCAAAAAACCTTGTGAAGATGCTGGAGGAAACAGGTACAAAAGTATCTATATCCACAGTAAAACAAGTCCTATATCGACATAACCTGAAAGACCGCTCAGCAAGGAAGAAGCCCCTGCTCCAAAACCGCTGCTCCAAAACCACCCTATAAAAGACAGACTACGGTTTGCAACTGTATATGGGGACAAAGATCGTACTTTTTGGAGAAATGTCCTCTGGTCTGATGAAACAAAAATATAACTTTTTGGCCATAATGACCATCGTTATGTTTGGAAGAAAAAGGGGGAGGCTTGCAAGCCAAAGAACACCATCCCAACCATGAAGCACGGGGTGGCAGTATAATGTTGTGGGGGTGCTTTGCTGCAGGAGGGACTGGTGCACTTCACAAAATAAATTGGCATCATGAGGGAGGAAAATAATGCGGATATATTGAAGCAACATCTCAAGACATTAGTCAGGAAGTTAAAGCTTGGTCGCAAATGGGTCTTCCAAATGGACAATGACCCTAAGCATACTTCCAAAGTTATGACAAATTGGCTTAAGACATCAAAGTCAAGGTATTGGAGTGGCCATCACAAAGCCCTGACCTCAATCAAATAGAACATTTGTGGACAGACTTGAAAAAGTGTGTGCGAGCTTAGGAGGCCGACAAACCTTGGTTACATCAGCTCTGTCACCCAACTTATTGTGGGAAGCTTGTGGAAGGCTACCCAAACGTTTGACCCAAGTTAAACCATTTAAAGGCAATGCTACCAAATTCTAATTGAGTATATATAAACTTTTGACCCACTGAGAATGTGATGAAAGAAATAAAAGCTTAAATAAATAATTATCTCTACTATTATTTTGACATTTCACATTCTTATAATAAAGTGGGGATCCTAACTGACCTAAAACAGGGAATTTTAACTCGGATTAAATGTCAGGAATTGTGAAAACTGAGTTTAAATGTATTTGGCTAAGGTGTATGTAAACTTCCAACTTCAACTGTAGGTACACACACAAGCACACAGAGCAGCGACTCACAAGGGGACGGCCAGTACTTTAGATTGGGTCCATTAAAATATATAGTGGATAGTACCTAGATATTACCCAGTCATAAAGTTTCATGTCTTGGTTAACACATTTTTTTAACCTTTATTCAACTAGGCAATTCAGTTAAGAACAAATTCTTAGGTACAATGACAGCCTACACTGGGCCAGTAGCTCACTGCCGTATCAGACTCCCAATCACAGTTGGTTGTGATACAGCCTGGATTTGAACCAGGGTGTCTGTAGTGACACCTCAAGCACTGAGATGCAGTGTGTTAGACCACTGTGCCACTTGGGAAAGAGTGATGGTTGGCTAGGTACATTTATGTATGTATGTGCACATGCACACCTTGACAGATAGACACACACACACACACACACACACACACACACACACACACACACACACACACACACACACACACACACACACACACACACACACACACACACACACACACACACACACACACACACACACATCACACACACACACACACACACACACACACACACACACGTTTCAGGATCACTGGCCCCATGCTGTCCTGTCTGTAAGACTGATAATAGAAGCTCTGCCCACCACTCAGGGGTCCCTCTGACCCTGCCCACCCTGCCCAGATGGCCAGCCAGTGGACTGGTACTCCATTCTGACACCACCATTACTACGCATAGCACAGGCTCTTGTCTGTCTTGTAGTTCTGTCATCTTCCTCTCCATTGGTCCATTCTCTTTACCCCTGTGATCCAGTAGTCTCTGATCTCAGATCTGTTGCTCTGAGTCTCTATGACCTTCTTTAAATCATTGAGTCTTTAACTATGTTCCTCATTTCCTCTACTTCCTCCTCTCTTCTTCTCCTCTCCTGCCTTTGAGGAGTTTAATACAGCTGGTTAGTTCTACATTTGTCCAAGCTTTCCAGTGTATATGGGGCGGCAGGGTAGCCTAGTGGTTAGAGCGTTGGACTAGTAATGGGAAGGTTGCAAGTTCCTACCCCCGAGCTGACAAGGTACAAATCTGTCGTTCTGCCCCTGAACAGGCAGTTAACCCACTGTTCCTAGGCTGTCATTGAAAATAAGTATTTGTTCTTAAATGACTTGCCTAGATAAATAAAGGTTATATATATATTGCGCTGGGCTGATTCAGTTGATGGTTATTTTAAGTTTTTCAATAAACCTACAGTAGATTCAGAATTTGGTGGGCACTGAAATGTGAAAGCAGTGAAAGAGCTTCAAGGGATAAGAGATTGGAATTTCATTCATTCATTTTTCATTATGTAGTAAAAATATAATCTTGTGGGGATTGGATGGCAGATATGACTCTAGTTGATATGCCACTGTTGGCGTGGAGTTATGTGTCATCAGAGATGGCAGCGGTCGAGGCGTCCTTCAGTCTCTGATCCTGAGGCAGTCATTAAATTGAAATAACCAATGTCCTTTGAGATTAATCATTCATGATTGATTGTTGTACTTAGAATCACATTTAGATTACATTTAGTCTCCAAGCAGTTTGTCCACATGTCTGGGAAGGCTACACTGAAGGAAGGGAGTATCTGGATGGAGGGGTCATGCACAGGTGAGTAGAGTTGACCAGTCCATAATTAACCACTGCCCTCTAGCCCCTAAGCACTTGTGCAGAGATCTGAGATCATTAGATCTACAGGTAGTTTAGAAGTTAGAGGTGGACCAGAAACTGGAGGGTTGCCAGTTAGGATCCCAGGTCTGAGGGGAAAATCAACCCGAGGTGATTGATGTAGACGATGTGTCCCTTCTCTTCCCTCTGTCTTTCTTCACTCTTGTCTTTTATCTAATAATCTCTCTCCTTCAGGAAGATGATGGACTCGGGTCAGCTAGACTTTTATGAACACAGAACTCTGTGCACCAACACGTGTCGTAGCACCAAGTTTGACCTGCTGATCAACAACACACGCTTCCCCCCTGACGGCAGCGGACTCACCACGCCCATCTCCTCACAAGGTGAGACCAGATACACCCCTCACTGTGGGCTGTAAAGATCTCAGGTTGTCTGCGGCAAAACAATTGGAAAGTTTGTCAGCCAGTAATCCTATTTTCTCCCATTTTAACTTTTTAAATTGGTGATATCGTACACATGTCCATTAACTTGACATTTTCATTGGGATATATACACAAGTTTGGAATACAGTATCAGTCAATAAGCATCCAGGACCAGAACCATCCATGTTATTTTGTGTATTGAATATTGTAAGTAGTGTAGCTGACCATGTCTCTCCCCCTGTTGGACATGAAGCCCAGGTGGTGATAGGTAATGGTGGCCAGGTTGCCATGACAACAGAGGAGAGGTCAGATGTTCTGACCGGAACAGTGGAGTGGAGTTCAGGGGCTGTAGCCATGGAGACAGAGAATAAGGAAACCAGACAACATACAGTATCAGGTGAGATCTTCACCCAAACAGCTCCCACTAGTGACTTTCTGCTGTAGTTACACACAACTCTGATATCAAATAGTTGCCTGGTCATTAGTCTTGTATTAATCTAAGCTTCATACCTGGGTCAGATACATGATCAAATACTTGCTGTTGGGTGCGATTGGTTTAGCTCACCAGGTAAAATGGACCCAATGGAATAATGTTAAAAGTGCTCCCTGCATGCTGGTCAAGCTAAACCAACCACATCTCAAGTATTTTAAAGTATTGACACATGTATCTAAATGAGTCCCTAATTAGGGGGGGAAAATGAAAAAATGAAGTGGATACCATTCCACTGATTCTGCTCCAGCCATTACCTTCGGTGCCCGGGCGGTGTGTTTGGGATCATTGTCATGCTGAAAGACCCAGCCACGTTTCATCTTCAGTGCCCTTGCTGATGGAAGGAGGTTTTCACTCAAAATCTCACGATACATGGCCCCATTCATTCTTTCCTTTACACGGATCAGTCGTCCTGGTCCCTTTGCAGAAAAACATCCCCAAAGCATGATGTTTCCACCCCCATGCTTCACAGTAGGTATGGTGTTCTTTGGATGCAACTCAGCATTCTTTGTCCTCCAAACACGACGAGTTGAGTTTTTACCAAAAAGTTATATTTTGGTTTCATCTGACCATATGACATTCTCCCAATCTTCTTCTAATATAACTCTTCAGATATTTTAATATCTGCTCAATTAGTCTTCTAATGAATGAATTATTCTTTACCTCACGTTAGTCTCATTCCAAACATTGTAAATGGTTGATTATCTGCACAAACCCAGTCTTTACTATGAGTCATCCATACATCAATTGTCTTAATCATTTATTTACTAATTAACTAAATAATCACAGAAATGCATAAACAAACAAAAGTAGATATGGTAACAAGGAAATGATAGGGGAGCTTCCCTAGTGGGCTAAGCCGATATAACAGCTTGATGGACAAAGGGAAGTGGGTGTGGACTGAAAAGGGCGGGAAAGACAAAAGGAGTCATTACACAGTTGATAAATATATTAACTGAAATGCTAATCCTTTTCACATGGAATAAGGAATTTCATTCAGGAATAATTGCAATCAATATATATCTATTTACGCCCAGTGCGTCGTCGTGATCTCTGTTGGAATCGTCCGTTTTTCTGTTGGAGAGTCAGTTCATCATCATCTTTCTCTCTGCCTCCCTGAAGTCTTTCGTGGTTAGAATGGATACTTCAGAGTACCATTCAGAAATGTTATCATAGAATAGTTGTTTCGGTGGTTGTCGGTCTTTGCATCCCAATTTCTAGCTGCAAGCTAGTAATTTGTATCTAAAATGTGCTCTTATTCTGTAGGGATTGATAGTCTCAGAGTTGAACCATTTCCAGCCGTGTAGCCAATGCTCCATGTGGTATGGTTAGGAATTCAACAACCATTACAACCTTAGCTTAAACTTTTAAAATTGTTTTATTTATTTCACCTTTATTTAACCAGGTAAGCTAGTTGAGAACAAGTTGTCATTTACAACTGCGACCTGGCCAAGATAAAGCAAAGCAGTGCGACACAAACAACAACACAGAGTTACACATGGAATAAACAAGGATACAGTCAATAACACAATAGAAATTTAAAAAAGTCTATATACAGTGTGTGCAAATGGCGTGAGGAGGTAGGCAATAAATAGGCCATAGTAGTGAAGTAATTACAATTTATCAGATTAACACTGGAGTGATAAATGAGTAGATGATGATGTGCAAGTAGAGATACTGGTGTGCAAAAGAGCAGCAAAGTAAATAAAAACAATATGGGGATGAAGTAGGTAGATTGGGTGGGCTATTTACAGATGGACTATGTACAGCTGCAGCGATCGGTTAGGTGCTCAGATAGCTGATGTTTAAAGTTAGTGAGGGAAATATAAGTCTCCAGCTTCAGCGATTTTTTGCAATTCATTCCAGTCACTGGCAGCAGAGAACTGGAAGGAAAGGCAGCCAAAGAGGTGTTGGCTTTGGGGATGACCAGTGAGATATAACTGCTGGAACACATGCTATGGGTGGGTGTTGTTATCGTGACCAGAGAACTGAGTGGGCAAGTGGGTCTGGTCGACGAATATGTAGAGAGGGCCAGCCGACTAGAGCATACAGGCCGCAGTGGTGGGTGGTATAAGGAGCTTTGGTAACAAAACGGATGGGACTGTGATAGACTGCATCTAGTTTGCTGAGTAGAGTATTGGAAGCTATTTTGTAGATGACATCGCCGAAGTTGAGGATCGGTAGGATAGTCAGTTTTACTAGGGTAAGTTTGGCGGCGTGAGTGAAGGAGGCTTTGTTGTGAAATAGAAAGCTGATTCTAGATTTGATTTTGTATTGAGATGTTTAATATGAGTCTGGAAGGAGAGTTTACAGTCTAGCCAGACACCTAGGTATTTGTAGTTGTCCACATATTCTAGGTCAGAACCGTCCAAGGTAGTGATGCTAGTCGGGTGGGAGGGTGCGGGCAGCGAACTGTTGAAAAGCATGCATTTGGTTTTACTAGCGTTTAAGAGCAGTTGGAGGCCACAGAAGGAGTGTTGTATGGCATTGAAGCTTGTTTGTTTCCGTGTCTGTGTTTGTCGCCACACGGTACTGTTTCGGTTTATTGTTTTTGTATTCACAGTGTTCAGTTTATGTTTTTAAATAAACAACCATGGACACTTACCACGCTGCATCTTGGTCCGATCCTTGCTACACCTTTTCAGAGGAAGAGGAAGAAATCAGCCGTGACAGGGAGAGAGAGTGTGGGAGTGAGGGAGTGAGATGGACAGAGGTGTGAACTCCTGTAGAATAAGAGTAAAGAGATCAAAACTATTAAATAACACACATGGAATCATGTAGTAACCAAAAAACTGTTAAACAAATGAATTCAATTCAAGGGACTTTATTGGCATGGGAAACATATGTTTACATTGCCAAAGCAAGTGAAATGGATGAAGAGAAATAGACAATTAAAAGTTCCAAAAGAATAAAGACATTTCAAATATCAGATTATGTTTATATACAGTGTTTTAGAGATGTGCAAATATTTAAAGAACAAAGGGTAAAATAAATAAATATCATCCTTCAGGGACAGTAGGAGTGTCTGTTCTGGTCTGATCTGCAAGGGCTGTTACCCTGCCTGTCATGGAGGCCATATTTCCCCTTTCTCAAGTCTGTGTGTGTGATCTTCACCCTGCCTGTCATGGAGGCCATATTTCCCCCTTTCTCAAGTCTGTGTGTGTGTGATCTTCACCCTGCCTGTCATGGGGGCCCTATTTCCCCCTTTCTCAAGTCTGTGTGGCCTGTCATGGAGGCCCTATTTCCCCCTTATCTTTCTCAAGTCTGTGTGTGTGACCTTCACTTTCTCAAGTGCCTGTCATGGAGGCCCTATTTCCCCTTTATTTTCCCTTATCTTTCTCAAGTCTGTGTGTGTGTGACCTTCACCCTGCCTGTCATGGAGGCCCTATTTCCCCCTTATCTTTCTCAAGTCTGTGTGTGTGTGACCTTCACCCTGCCTGTCATGGGGGCCCTATTTCCCCCTTATCTTTCTCAAGTCTGAGGCCCACCCTGCCTGTCATTTCCCCCCCCTTATCTTTCTCAAGTCTGTGTGTGTGACCTTCACCCTGCCTGTCATGGAGGCCCTATTTCCCCTTATCTTTCTCAAGTCTGTGTGTGTGTGACCTTCACCCTGCCTGTCATGGAGGCCCTATTTCCCCCTTATCTTTCTCAAGTCTGTGTGTGTGTGACCTTCACCCTGCCTGTCATGGAGGCCCTATTTCCCCCTTATCTTTCTCAAGTCTGTGTGTGTGTGACCTTCACCCTGCCTGTCATGGAGGCCCTATTTCCCCCTTATCTTTCTCAAGTCTTGTGTGTGTGACCTTCACCCTGCCTGTCATGGAGGCCCTATTTCCCCTGCCTGTCATGGAGGCCCTATTTCTCTTCTCAAGTCTGTGTGTGTGTGACCTTCACCCTGCCTGTCATGCAGACCCTATCGCCTTCCCCTTATCAATTCAATTTCAATTCAGTTCAATTCATAGGGCTTTATTGGCATGGGAAACGTATGTTAACATTGCCAAAGCAAGTGAAGTAGATAATAAACAAAAGTGAAATAAACAATATAATGAACAGTAAACATTACACTCACAGAAGTTCCAAAAGAATAAAGACATTTCAAACTTCATGTTACGTGTGTTGTAACAATGTGCAAATGGTTAAAGTGCAAATGGTTAAGAATTCTGATTAGATCACAGACCGTGTCACCAGCAAAGCCCATTACACCTATCTCTGTCTGAGACAGCAGGGTTAGGCTGAACTGTGAGAGTGATGCCAGAGCTGTCTATGTATCCCACACCATCAATCATCATTTCCTCCCTGCTCCTTTTCCGTTCTCCCCTTTCTGGTCTATAGATTTCATACTGTCACTGCTCCTCTATCCTCAGATAGTATCTTGTTGTTCTAGACTTGGCAGGGTGTGGATGGGTAGAGCTTAACCCCATGACCCCATAGCTCTTGGATTACTGAACTGATCAAAACAGCATCTCCTCCACATTGAAGCTTAAGCAGGAAATCCTTGCACTCAGATTGGCCTTGTAAAAGTGGGGCCTTGTGGGGACCAGGGGTACCCCAACTCAAATTGGGATATACAGTACATGTATACCAAGCTCACCACAGCCTCCTCTCACATACCAAAACTAATCTGACAATAAAGCCCAAAACAGGGGCTTATATTCACCTAGCCCCTCCTTTGGTTCATACAAAGGTCAAATGTAAATTGCATATTCTATAGTCCTTCAATACATTGTACAATAATAGTCTAAGCAGACATAATAAGAACCAGTTCATTATTTAAATTCACTAGAAAGTGTGTGTGTGTGGAGCTCGAGGTCTACTGTGGGATGATACCAACAGTTCTAAAACAATAAAGTGTGCTCTACCACTCTTCCTCTGTGCAGCCTTTTGTCTTTCTGCAGTTTTTGTAAAACAAAACAAATATAATATGTTGTTGAGCTCACCATTGTCTGTTATATGAATCAACACTTAATGTATTCTTCACTGGAAGCATTTTCTTTTCATGATTTGCATCTGCTTTGCATTCAAGATTTGCATTTAACGTAACTGTAATCCGCTACGTTACCAGCGAAAATATTATAATCAGATTACAGATCATTTTGAAAACTAGATGATTACTTTGAGGATTACTTTTAAATTCAGAAATTATGTTTGCGGAAACATATATTTGACTCTTCTCTGTTTTCTCAGTGACATTCAAATCAGCATTGAAAAAAGGTGCAAATTTAAGTTTGTTCCTCCTGAGTCTGACCACAAGTCAGAGACCACTATGGTGACACACCAAATGTGTTTGATGGATCGCGGGAAAAGAGCAGGACTAGACTTTTGTAGGCTACAGTCCAAGCTATGTCTTCCAATGGTGCGACTGCATCCAAAGAGGATCCAATTTGAATAAATGCTTGGAGGTAAGGATGACAGCAGTGGTTTAATCTACAGTGATACGGATATCACTTATTATTGATATTTACATAGCTCATTGATTTGAATCACGCTGCTGCTCTCTCATTTAGCTATTTGCGCCTTACGGATTGTGGTGGTTGTGGATGGCTGTTCAGAAATCTAAATGTGTATTTGAACCCAGTAATGGTTGAATTCAAGAAGTTTAAACTGCCTATCAATCATTGTTTTTGAAACCAGTGGACAGCCAGTGAAAATACGCTCTTGCAACAGCTGCATAGTGCAGATTCCAGCCTATGGAATAAAAGTGGGGCTTTTATTGCTCAATCTAATTCATGCTGATAAAAATTGACACATTTTCAAACTCGCACACTTGTGATAGACTTAAAGGGGCAATCTGTAGGTGCTGCATCCATTTTTGGACTTATATATATTATATATATATTATATACCGGTCAAAAGTTTGGACACCTACTCATTCCAGGGTTTTTCTTAATTTTTACTATTTTCTACATTGTAGAATAGGAGTGAAGACATCAAAACTATAACACATATGGAATCTAGATATTTTAAATGTTAGATTCTTCAAAGTAGCCACCCTTTGCCTTGATGACAGCTTTGCACACTCTTGGCGTTCTCTCAACCATATTCACCTGGAATACCTTTCCAACAGTCTTGAAGGAGTTCCCACATATGCTGAGCACTTTTTGAATGGTTTTCCTTCACTCTGCGGTCCAACTCATCCCAAACCATCTCAATTTGTTTGAGGTCGGGTGATTGTGGAGGCCAGGTCATCTGATGGAGCACTCCATCAAATAGCCCTTACACAGTCTGGATGTGTGTTGAGTCATCGTTCTGTTGAAAAACAAATGATAGTCCCTCTAAGCACAAACCAGATGGGATGGAGTATAGCTGCAGAATGCCATGGTAGCCATGCTGGTTAAGAGTGCCTTAAATACTGAATAAATCACAGACAGTGTCACCAGCAAAGCACCCCCACACCATCACACCACCTCCTCCATGTTTCATGGTGGGAATCACACATGCGGAGATCATTGGTTCACCTACTCTGCGTCTCACAAATACATGGCAGCTGGAACCAAAATCTCAAATTTGGATTCATCAGACCAAAGTACAGATTTCCACCGGTCTAATGTCCGTTGCTCGTGTTTCTTGGCCCAAGCAAGTCTCTTCTTCGTATTGGTGTCCTTTTGTAGTGGTTTCTTTGCAGCAATTCAACCATGAAGGCCTGATTCACACTGTCTCCTCTGAACAGTTGATGTTGAGCCTCTGTGAAGCATTTATTTGGGCTGCAATTTCTGAGGCTGGTAACTCTAATGAACTCTAATGAACTTATCCTCTGCAGCACAGGTAACTGGGTCTTCCTTTCCTGTGGCGGTCCTCATGAGAGCCAGTTTCATCATGGTGCTTGATGGTTTTTGCGACTGCACTGAAATCAAAGTTCTTGAAACTTTCCATATTGACTGACCTTCATGCCTTAAAGTGATTATGGACTGTCATTTCTCTTTGCATATTTGAGCTGTTCTTGCCATAATATGGTCTTGATCTTTTACCAAATAGGGTTATCTTCTGTATACCACCCCTACCTTGTCACAATACAACTGATTTGCTCAAACGCATTAGGAAGGAAAGAAATTCCACAAATGAACTTTCAACAAGGTACACCTGTTAATTGAAATACATCCCAGGTGACTACCTCATGAAGCTGGTTGAGAGAATGCCAAGAGTGTGCAAAGCTGTCATCAAGGCAAAGGGTGGGTTTTCCTTGATGACATCTTTGGTAACTACGTGATTCCATATGTGTTATTTCATAGTTTTGATGTCTTAACTATTATTCTACAATGTCAAAAATAGTCAAAATAAAGAAAATCCCTAGAATGAGTAGGGGTTTCCAAACGTTTGACTGGTACTGTATATCCATTGATTCTTGAGGAATTTAACTTATAAATACATCAGGAGCTTATTTCATGTCACACTCCATGACAGCCCAAAATATAAGCTTGTTTTACTGCAATGTTTGTAAACATTTGTAAATGTTAACAAAAACTGCGTAGCCTCATAACATGGTTAAAACAATCATTTTGATATCATGGATGTTCAGACCTTGCATCCATAGCTCTGTTTTTTAATCTGAGAGTAGTTACATTTCTCCAGGCCATTCCTTCAGCTTTTTACCAAAACAGAGGTGGTGCGACCATTTTGTTATTGTTATTGTTTAATCTGGGGATTTGCCCTTTAAACAAGAAATCAAAGTGTCACCAACAAAAAGGTAAACAATAGGCCCATTGCAAATGCAGCACATGACATGCATTTTTCACAAGTAAATAGAACTTTTCAGTAGTGCTCAAAGCATGCCAACCCATGAGCGCAGCATTTATTTTTCAACTCGAATCAATGAGCCCAATCAGTCCTCCATGACAACAAAATCATAAAAAACAGAGTAGAGCTGGCTAATAAGTCCTTAGTTTTTGGCTCATGCTCAGGTAAAACAATTTGGCTAATCCATACTTCCAGATATCCAAGTCCTACTCTTGAAGATCAAGGGGTATAACATTTATTTGAATGACTGGAATTCTGATAGACTTTGGTTTTAAATGTAAAGATATAATTTAATTGTATGTAGTAGAAAGCGATGGGTTAGAAGAAGCCTACATAACCAACCCATAAAGTAAAATTTAACATCCACATATGACCAGCTATGTACATTTTAACATGAATTTATCCTGCAATAGATGCCGTTAAATTGGTAACATACATTTGTGTCTTCTTCTAATCAGAGTACGTTACTGAGTTTGGGTAATCCAAAAGTTATGTTATTGATTACAATTTTGGACAGGTAACTAGCAACTGTAATGGATTACATTTAGAAAGTAACTTACCCAACCCTGGCCATATTATTTCAACATAATCTGACATGAGATCTTCTCTCAGCCTAACAGGAATATGACTGGACATACACAGCAACACCTCCTCCATTTGCATTTCTGTCTTCCCTATATATTGTATTACCATGTATAGCTATTACTATATCATCAAAGGAATGATCTACGTGTGTTTCAGAGATGGCCAGATTATTAATAATTTCTGATAATAATTTGTCAATTTCATGAACCTTGTTTCTCAGGCTACATATGTTAATTTAGTCCTTTTATTGGTTATTTGTTTGTTTTTAGTGCTATTCTGAGAGGCTGATCCGAGGTAGACATGTCAGTGACGTTTACATTTGAGTCAATGGTATTGAGTGGGCTGCCCACAGTGGGCTTCTTCCTAAGGTAGACAGTTTCAGTGCAAACTGTGGAATTCAATGTGCATATGATTAATGCAGATAATACCCTCGGAGCTAACAGTTGAAGGAACATAGATGAGGTTACTTACATTCACTGCACTTCTATTTCTCTGGGAAATAATATGATTTCCATGTCCTCTGTTGGTTAATATGACAGGGAGGACTGGAGCGCTACCAAACCCAGGCCGTCAGTCTCTTAAGCAGTTCGCTATGTTGATGGAGATAATCCTGGAACCCCTGTGCTTAGGGTGAATCCCATGTCTTTTAAAGAGTGTTGGTTGCTCCCACAGCAAGTCACAAAGGAAGACATTCCTGTCTTTATAGAGTTTCTTCAGGAACTCATTTATGTCAGCGAGGCGGTTCCAAACCCCTTCTATAGCATGGCAGGGGGCCAGAGATGACTGTTTTCTTTCCTGTTCAAACAAGGGTCGGGGGTACGCCAAATAAAAATGTGAATCACATTTTTTTTTAAATGAACAATAATATACTGTCTATATTTATTTATTTTTTTCAGATTTGAAACAGTCCATTTACAAATAAAACATGCCAATTTGAAAAATAAGCAACAGAGTTTTTTGAGCAAGAATTAAGACGACGTTTGAGTAGGAAGACATGTATAAAAGCAACAGATACCATTAATAAGAAGGGGCTAGAAGCATCTTATATGGTGAGCTACTGAGGGGCTAGGGCAGGCAAGCCCCATACTATTGTGGAGGACTTCATTCTTCCTGCTGCCACGGATATGACTGGAACAATGCTGGGGAAAATGCCCCAAAAACTATATGGTCAAGGCCTTCATCAAACAACAGTTTCACGGTTCATCAGTGACATGGCAGGATATGTTTTAAAACAATTACTGCTTCGCATACAAGACAGTGAATTCTATGCATTACAGCTGGATGAGTCAACAGAAGTGACAGCCTGGCACAGCTCCTGGTATATGTCCGTTACGTTTATGGGGGGGGGTCAATTAAGGAAGACCTACTCTTCTGCGAACCACTGGAAACCAGGACAACAGTAGAGGATATTTTTAAAGTACTGGACAGCTTTGTGACATCAAATGGACATTGCTGGTCACGATGTGTTGGTATCTGTACTGATGGCGCAAAGGCCATGACAGGGTGACATAGTGGAGTGGTAACGCAGGTGCAAGCAGTTGCTCCCGATGCCACTTGGGTACACTGCAGCATCCACCGAGAGGCTCTTGCTGCCAAGGCAATGCCTGACAGCTTGAAAAATGTTTTGGACACTACAGTAGCAAGGCCCCTGAACTCTTGTGTATTTTCGTTACTATGCAATGATATGGGCAGCGACCATGTAACGCTTTTACAACATACAGAAGTGCACTGGTTATCAAGAGGCAAAGTATTGACACATTTTTTTTTTAAATTGAGAGACGAGGTTAAAGTTTTCTTTACTGACCATAATTTTCACTTGTCTTGCATGATGACGAGTTTCTCACATGACAATTTGGGTGATGTTTTTTTTTTAGGATTACAGGGACTCTCCGCAACTATATTCAATGTGCAGGACAAAATTGAGGCTATCGTTAAGAAGTTGGAGCTCAATTCTGTCGGCATTAATTTAAACAAGGACAACACACAGGTCTTTCCATCATTGTATGATTTTTTTGTGTGCAAATTAACTCAAGTTTACAGACAATGTCAAATGTGATATAGCGAAGCACCTGAGTGAGTTAGGTGTGCAATTACGCAGGTAATTTCCCGAAATGGATGACACAAACAACTGGATTCGTTATCCCTTTCATGCCCTGCCTCCAGTCCAGTTACCGATATCTGAACAAGAGAGCCTCATTGAAATTGCAACAAGCGCTTCTGTGAAAATTGAATTTAATCCGAACTTGAGCTGGACTCAGAGTATCCTGCCTTGGCAAGTCGCGCTGTTACGACACTGATGCCCTTTGCAACCACATACCTATGTGAGAGTGGATTCTCGGCCCTCATTAGCATGAAAACTAAATACAGGCACAGACTGTGTGTGGAAAATGATTTAAGACTGAGACTCTCTTATATTATATGTAAGATGGCTAAATAAAGGGCAAAATTATTGATTATTATATTATTATTTGTGCCCTGGTCCAAAAAGAGCTCTTTGTCACTTCCCAGGAGCCAGGTTGTGACAAAAACTCACACTCATTCTTATGTTTAATAAATGTATCGTATAGTGTGTGTGTGTGTGTATGTGTGTGTGTGTGTGTGTGTGTGTGTGTGGGTGTGTGTGGCAGGCTTACAATGATGGCAAAAAACAACATTTGAGAGTGCGCTGACCCTGATGCTAGAGAGGGTATACGTCTCCTCACTCCAGTGATGGATGATCCATGGCACGAAGCCTCCAGTGGTGATCCATGTCCCGAAGCCTCCAGTGATGATCCGTGACACGAAGCCTCCAGTGATGATCCGTGACACGAAGCCTCCAGTGATGATCCGTGGCACGAAGCCTCCAGTGATGATCCATGGCCCGGAGCCTGCAGTGATGATCCATGGCCCGGAGCCTGCAGTGATGATCCATGGCACGAAGCCTCCGGTGATGATCCCATGGCACGAAGCCTCCTGTGATGATTCATGGCACGAAGCCTCCAATGGTGATCCATTACACGAAGCCTCCAGTGATGATCCATGGCACGAAGCCTCCGGTGATGATCCATGGCACAAAGCCTTGCTGCAGTCCGGGGCCTGCAGC